>NW_027454551.1:5000-72002 GCF_040206685.1 Ascaphus truei | reverse complement strand
GCTGCTCTGTGCATCCTGGCCTGGCACCTGCTGCCTGGCTGCTCTGTGCATCCTGCTGCCCCGCTGCTGCTGCTCTGTGCATCCTGCTGCCCCGCTGCTGCTGCTCTGTGCATCCTGCTGCCCGCGCTGCTGCTCTGTGCATCCTGCTGCCCTGCTGCTGCTCTGTGCATCTGCTGCCCTGCTGCTGCTCTGTGCATCCTGCTGCCTGCTGCTGCTGCTCTGTGCATCCTGCTGCCCTGCTGCTGCTGCTCTGTGCATCCTGCTGCCCGCTGCTGCTGCTCTGTGCATCCTGCTGCCCTGCTGCTGCTGCTCTGTGCATCCTGCTGCCCTGCTGCTGCTGCTCTGTGCATCCTGCTGCCCTGCTGCTGCTCTGTGCATCCTGCTGGCCCCGCTGCTGCTGCTCTGTGCATCCTGCTGCCGCTGCTGCTCTGTGCATCCTGCTGCCCTGCTGCTGCTCTGTGCATCCTGCTGCCCCTGCTGCCCTGCTCTGTGCATCCTGCTGCCCTGCTGCTGCTGCTCTGTGCATCCTGCTGCCCTGCTGCTGCTGCTCTGTGCATCCTGCTGCCCGCTGCTGCTGCTCTGTGCATCCTGCTGCCCTGCTGCTGCTGCTCTGTGCATCCTGCTGCCCGCTGCTGCTGCTCTGTGCATCCTGCTGCCCGCTGCTGCTGCTCTGTGCATCCTGCTGCCCGCTGCTGCTGCTCTGTGCATCCTGCTGCCCCTGCTGCTGCTCTGTGCATCCTGCTGCCCTGCTGCTGCTCTGTGCATCCTGCTGCCCGCTGCTGCTGCTCTGTGCATCCTGCTGCCTGCTTGCTGTGCATCCTGCTGCCCGCTGCTGCTGCTCTGTGCATCCTGCTGCCCCTGCTGCTGCTGCTCTGTGCATCCTGCTGCCCTGCTGCTGCTGCTCTGTGCATCCTGCTGCCCTGCTGCTGCTCTGTGCATCCTGCCGCTGCGCTGCTCTGTGCATCCTGCTGCCCGCTGCTGCTGCTCTGTGCATCCTGCTGCCCTGCTGCTGCTGCTCTGTGCATCCTGCTGCCCTGCTGCTGCTGCTCTGTGCATCCTGCTGCCCCCTGCTGCTGCTCTGTGCATCCTGCTGCCCGCGCTGCTGCTCTGTGCATCCTGCTGCCCGCTGCTGCTGCTCTGTGCATCCTGCTGCCCCGCTGCTGCTGCTCTGTGCATCCTGCTGCCCGCTGCTGCTGCTCTGTGCATCCTGCTGCCCTGCTGCTGCTGCTCTGTGCATCCTGCTGCCCTGCTGCTGCTGCTCTGTGCATCCTGCTGCCCTGCTGCTGCTGCTCTGTGCATCCTGCAGCCCGCTGCTGCTGCTCTGTGCATCCTGCTGCCCCTGCTGCTGCTGCTCTGTGCATCCTGCTGCCCGCTGCTGCTGCTCTGTGCATCCTGCTGCCCTGCTGCTGCTGCTCTGTGCATCCTGCTGCCCTGCTGCTGCTGCTCTGTGCATCCTGCTGCCCGTGCTGCTGCTCTGTGCATCCTGCTGCCCTGCTGCTGCTGCTCTGTGCATCCTGCTGCCTGCTGCTGCTGCTCTGTGCATCCTGCTGCCCTGCTGCTGCTGCTCTGTGCATCCTGCTGCCGTGCTGCTGCTCTGTGCATCCTGCTGCCCCGCTGCTGCTGCTCTGTGCATCCTGCTGCCCGCTGCTGCTGCTCTGTGCATCCTGCTGCCCTGCTGCTGCTGCTCTGTGCATCCTGCTGCCCTGCTGCTGCTGCTCTGTGCATCCTGCTGCCCTGCTGCTGCTCTGTGCATCCTGCTGCCCGCTGCTGCTGCTCTGTGCATCCTGCTGCCCCGCTGCTGCTGCTCTGTGCATCCTGCTGCCCCGCTGCTGCTGCTCTGTGCATCCTGCTGCCCGCTGCTGCTGCTCTGTGCATCCTGCTGCCCTGCTGCTGCTGCTCTGTGCATCCTGCTGCCCGCTGCTGCTGCTCTGTGCATCCTGCTGCCCTGCTGCTGCTCTGTGCATCCTGCTGCCCGCTGCTGCTGCTCTGTGCATCCTGCTGCCCGCTGCTGCTGCTCTGTGCATCCTGCTGCCCGCTGCTGCTGCTCTGTGCATCCTGCTGCCCGCTGCTGCTGCTCTGTGCATCCTGCTGCCCTGCTGCTGCTGCTCTGTGCATCCTGCTGCCCTGCTGCTGCTGCTCTGTGCATCCTGCTGCCCTGCTGCTGCTGCTCTGTGCATCCTGCTGCCCTGCTGCTGCTGCTCTGTGCATCCTGCTGCCCCGCTGCTGCTGCTCTGTGCATCCTGCTGCCCCGCTGCTGCTGCTCTGTGCATCCTGCTGCCCTGCTGCTGCTGCTCTGTGCATCCTGCTGCCCTGCTGCTGCTGCTCTGTGCATCCTGCTGCCCCTGCTGCTGCTCTGTGCATCCTGCTGCCCTGCTGCTGCTGCTCTGTGCATCCTGCTGCCCCTGCTGCTGCTCTGTGCATCCTGCTGCCCCGCTGCTGCTGCTCTGTGCATCCTGCTGCCCGCTGCTGCTGCTCTGTGCATCCTGCTGCCCTGCTGCTGCTGCTGCTGCTCTGTGCATCCTGCTGCTCCCCTGCTGCTGCTGCTCTGTGCATCCTGCTGCCCGCTGCTGCTGCTCTGTGCATCCTGCTGCCCTGCTGCTGCTCTGTGCATCCTGCTGCCCTGCTGCTGCTGCTCTGTGCATCCTGCTGCCCTGCTGCTGCTGCTCTGTGCATCCTGCTGCCCTGCTGCTGCTGCTCTGTGCATCCTGCTGCCCTGCTGCTGCTGCTCTGTGCATCCTGCTGCCCTGCTGCTGCTGCTCTGTGCATCCTGCTGCCCTGCTGCTGCTGCTCTGTGCATCCTGCTGCCCGCTGCTGCTGCTCTGTGCATCCTGCTGCCTGCCTGCTGCTGCTGCTCTGTGCATCCTGCTGCCCTGCTGCTGCTGCTCTGTGCATCCTGCTGCCCTGCTGCTGCTGCTCTGTGCATCCTGCTGCCCTGCTGCTGCTGCTCTGTGCATCCTGCTGCCTGCTGCTGCTGCTCTGTGCATCCTGCTGCCCGCTGCTGCTCTGTGCATCCTGCTGCCCCTGCTGCTGCTCTGTGCATCCTGCTGCCCGCTGCTGCTGCTCTGTGCATCCTGCTGCCCTGCTGCTGCTGCTCTGTGCATCCTGCTGCCCCGCTGCTGCTGCTCTGTGCATCCTGCTGCCTGCTGCTGCTGCTCTGTGCATCCTGCTGCCCTGCTGCTGCTGCTCTGTGCATCCTGCTGCCCTGCTGCTGCTGCTCTGTGCATCCTGCTGCCCTGCTGCTGCTGCTCTGTGCATCCTGCTGCCTGCTGCTGCTGCTCTGTGCATCCTGCTGCCCTGCTGCTGCTGCTCTGTGCATCCTGCTGCCCCTGCTGCTGCTGCTCTGTGCATCCTGCTGCCCTGCTGCTGCTGCTCTGTGCATCCTGCTGCCCTGCTGCTGCTGCTCTGTGCATCCTGCTGCCCTGCTGCTGCTGCCTGTGCATCCTGCTGCTGCTGCTGCTCTGTGCATCCTGCTGCCCTGCTGCTGCTGCTCTGTGCATCCTGCTGCCCCGGCTGCTGCTGCTCTGTGCATCCTGCTGCCCCGCTGCTGCTGCTCTGTGCATCCTGCTGCCCTGCTGCTGCTCTGTGCATCCTGCTGCCCTGCTGCTGCTCTGTGCATCCTGCTGCCCCGCTGCTGCTCTGTGCATCCTGCTGCCCTGCTGCTGCTCTGTGCATCCTGCTGCCCTGCTGCTGCTCTGTGCATCCTGCTGCCCTGCTGCTGCTGCTCTGTGCATCCTGCTGCCCGCTGCTGCTGCTCTGTGCATCCTGCTGCCCTGCTGCTGCTGCTCTGTGCATCCTGCTGCCTGCTGCTGCTGCTCTGTGCATCCTGCTGCCCTGCTGCTGCTGCTCTGTGCATCCTGCTGCCCTGCTGCTGCTGCTCTGTGCATCCTGCCGCTGCTGCTGCTCTGTGCATCCTGCTGCCCTGCTGCTGCTGCTCTGTGCATCCTGCTGCCCCGCTGCTGCTCTGTGCATCCTGCTGCTGCCCTGCTGCTGCTCTGTGCATCCTGCTGCCCTGCTGCTGCTCTGTGCATCCTGCTGCCCCTGCTGCTGCTGCTCTGTGCATCCTGCTGCCCTGCTGCTGCTGCTCTGTGCATCCTGCTGCCCCGCTGCTGCTGCTCTGTGCATCCTGCTGCCCCGCTGCTGCTGCTCTGTGCATCCTGCTGCCCTGCTGCTGCTGCTCTGCTGCCTCTGCTGCTGCCTGACTGCTGCTGCTGCTCTGTGCATCCTGCTGCCCTGCTGCTGCTGCTCTGTGCATCCTGCTGCCCCGCTGCTGCTGCTCTGTGCATCCTGCTGCCCTGCTGCTGCTGCTCTGTGCATCCTGCTGCCCTGCTGCTGCTGCTCTGTGCATCCTGCTGCCGCGCTGCTGCTGCTCTGTGCATCCTGCTGCCCTGCTGCTGCTGCTCTGTGCATCCTGCTGCCCCTGCTGCTGCTGCTCTGTGCATCCTGCTGCCGCTGCTGCTGCTCTGTGCATCCTGCTGCCCTGCTGCTGCTCTGTGCATCCTGCTGCCCGCTGCTGCTGCTCTGTGCATCCTGCTGCCCCGCTGCTGCTCTGTGCATCCTGCTGCTGCTGCTGCTGCTCTGTGCATCCTGCTGCCCGCTGCTGCTGCTCTGTGCATCCTGCTGCCCTGCTGCTGCTGCTCTGTGCATCCTGCTGCCCGCTGCTGCTGCTCTGTGCATCCTGCTGCCCTGCTGCTGCTCTGTGCATCCTGCTGCCCTGCTGCTGCTGCTCTGTGCATCCTGCTGCCCGCTGCTGCTGCTCTGTGCATCCTGCTGCCCCGCTGCTGCTGCTCTGTGCATCCTGCTGCCCGCTGCTGCTGCTCTGTGCATCCTGCTGCCCTGCTGCTGCTGCTCTGTGCATCCTGCTGCCCCTGCTGCTGCTCTGTGCATCCTGCTGCCCCGCTGCTGCTGCTCTGTGCATCCTGCTGCCCCGCTGCTGCTGCTCTGTGCATCCTGCTGCCCCTGCTGCTGCTGCTCTGTGCATCCTGCTGCCCCGCTGCTGCTGCTCTGTGCATCCTGCTGCCCGCTGCTGCCCGCTGCTGCTGCTCTGTGCATCCTGCTGCCCGCTGCTGCTGCTCTGTGCATCCTGCTGCCCTGCTGCTGCTGCTCTGTGCATCCTGCTGCCCCTGCTGCTGCTGCTGCTCTGTGCATCCTGCTGCCCTTGCTGCTGCTCTGTGCATCCTGCTGCCCTGCTGCTGCTGCTCTGTGCATCCTGCTGCCCTGCTGCTGGCTGCTGCTCTGTGCATCCTGCTGCCCTGCTGCTGCTGCTCTGTGCATCCTGCTGCCCCGTGGCTGCATCCTGCTGCCTCGCTGCTGCTCTGTGCATCCTGCTGCCCTGCTGCTGCTGCCTGTGCATCCTGCTGCCCTGCTGCTGCTGCTCTGTGCATCCTGCTGCCCTGCTGCTGCTGCTCTGTGCATCCTGCTGCCCTGCTGCTGCTGCTTGTGCATCCTGCTGCCCCGCTGCTGCTGCTCTGTGCATCCTGCTGCTGCCCCGCTGCTGCTGCTCTGTGCATCCTGCTGCCCCAGCTGCTGCTCTGTGCATCCTGCTGCCCCTGCTGCTGCTCTGTGCATCCTGCTGCCCTGCTGCTGCTGCTCTGTGCATCCTGCTGCCCCGCTGCTGCTCTGTGCATCCTGCTGCCCGCTGCTGCTCTGTGCATCCTGCTGCCCCGCTGCTGCTCTGTGCATCCTGCTGCCCTGCTGCTGCTGCTCTGTGCATCCTGCTGCCCTGCTGCTGCTGCCTGTGCATCCTGCTGCCCCGCTGCTGCTGCTCTGTGCATCCTGCTGCCCTGCTGCTGCTCTGTGCATCCTGCTGCCCGCTGCTGCTGCTCTGTGCATCCTGCTGCCCTGCTGCTGCTGCTCTGTGCATCCTGCTGCCCTGCTGCTGCTGCTCTGTGCATCCTGCTGCCCTGCTGCTGCTGCTCTGTGCATCCTGCTGCCCTGCTGCTGCTGCTCTGTGCATCCTGCTGCCTGCTGCTGCTCTGTGCATCCTGCTGCCCTGCTGCTGCTGCTCTGTGCATCCTGCTGCCCGCTGCTGCTGCTCTGTGCATCCTGCTGCCGCTGCTGCTGCTCTGTGCATCCTGCTGCCCTGCTGCTGCTGCTCTGTGCATCCTGCTGCTGCTCTGTGCATCCTGCTGCCCTGCTGCTGCTGCTCTGTGCATCCTGCTGCCCTGCTGCTGCTCTGTGCATCCTGCTGCCCCGCTGCTGCTGCTCTGTGCATCCTGCTGCCCTGCTGCTGCTGCTCTGTGCATCCTGCTGCCCTGCTGCTGCTGCTCTGTGCATCCTGCTGCCCCTGCTGCTGCTGCTCTGTGCATCCTGCTGCCCTGCTGCTGCTGCTCTGTGCATCCTGCTGCCCTGCTGCTGCTGCTCTGTGCATCCTGCTGCCCCGCTGCTGCTGCTCTGTGCATCCTGCTGCCCTGCTGCTGCTGCTCTGTGCATCCTGCTGCCCTGCTGCTGCTGCTCTGTGCATCCTGCTGCTGCCCTGCTGCTGCTCTGTGCATCCTGCTGCCCGCTGCTGCTGCTCTGTGCATCCTGCTGCCGGCTGCTGCTGCTCTGTGCATCCTGCTGCCCTGCTGCTCTGTGCATCCTGCTGCCCTGCTGCTGCTCTGTGCATCCTGCTGCCCTGCTGCTGCTGCTCTGTGCATCCTGCTGCCCCTGCTGCTGCTGCTCTGTGCATCCTGCTGCCCTGCTGCTGCTGCTCTGTGCATCCTGCTGCCCCTGCTGCTGCTGCTCTGTGCATCCTGCTGCCCCACTGCTGCTGCTCTGTGCATCCTGCTGCCCTGCTGCTGCTCCTGTGCATCCTGCTGCTGCCCCGCTGCTGCTGCTCTGTGCATCCTGCTGCCCCTGCTGCTGCTCTGTGCATCCTGCTGCTGCCCTGCTGCTGCTCTGTGCATCCTGCTGCCCTGCTGCTGCTGCTCTGTGCATCCTGCTGCTGCCCTGCTGCTGCTGCTCTGTGCATCCTGCTGCCCCGCTGCTGCTGCTCTGTGCATCCTGCTGCCCCGCTGCTGCTGCTCTGTGCATCCTGCTGCCCTGCTGCTGCTCTGTGCATCCTGCTGCTGCCCTGCTGCTGCTCTGTGCATCCTGCTGCTGCCTGCTGCTGCTCTGTGCATCCTGCTGCCCCGCTGCTGCTGCTCTGTGCATGCTGCTGCCCTGCTGCTGCTGCTCTGTGCATCCTGCTGCCCCTGCTGCTGCTCTGTGCATCCTGCTGCCCTGCTGCTGCTGCTCTGTGCATCCTGCTGCCCTGCTGCTGCTGCTCTGTGCATCCTGCTGCTGCTGCCCTGCTGCTGCTCTGTGCATCCTGCTGCCCCGCTGCTGCTGCTCTGTGCATCCTGCTGCTGCCCTGCTGCTGCTCTGTGCATCCTGCTGCCCGCTGCTGCTGCTCTGTGCATCCTGCTGCCCCGCTGCTGCTGCTCTGTGCATCCTGCTGCCCCGCTGCTGCTGCTCTGTGCATCCTGCTGCCCCGCTGCTGCTGCTCTGTGCATCCTGCTGCCCGCTGCTGCTGCTCTGTGCATCCTGCTGCCCCGCTGCTGCTCTGTGCATCCTGCTGCCGTGCTGCTGCTGCTCTGTGCATCCTGCTGCCCCGCTGCTGCTGCTGCTGCTCTGTGCATCCTGCTGCCCTGCTGCTGCTGCTCTGTGCATCCTGCTGCCCCTGCTGCTGCTGCTCTGTGCATCCTGCTGCCCTGCTGCTGCTGCTGCTGCTCTGTGCATCCTGCTGCCCTGCTGCTGCTGCTCTGTGCATCCTGCTGCCCTGCTGCTGCTGCTCTGTGCATCCTGCTGCCCTGCTGCTGCTGCTCTGTGCATCCTGCTGCTGCTCTGTGCATCCTGCTGCTGCTCTGTGCATCCTGCTGCCCTGCTGCTGCTCTGTGCATCCTGCTGCTGCTGCTCTGTGCATCCTGCTGCCCTGCTGCTGCTCTGTGCATCCTGCTGCCCCGCTGCTGCTCTGTGCATCCTGCTGCCCGCTGCTGCTGCTCTGTGCATCCTGCTGCCCCGCTGCTGCTGCTCTGTGCATCCTGCTGCCGTGCTGCTGCTGCTCTGTGCATCCTGCTGCCCTGCTGCTGCTGCTCTGTGCATCCTGCTGCCCTGCTGCTGCTGCTCTGTGCATCCTGCTGCCCTGCTGCTGCTCTGTGCATCCTGCTGCCCCGCTGCTGCTGCTCTGTGCATCCTGCTGCCCTGCTGCTGCTGCTCTGTGCATCCTGCTGCCCCGCTGCTGCTGCTCTGTGCATCCTGCTGCCCTGCTGCTGCTGCTCTGTGCATCCTGCTGCCCTGCTGCTGCTGCTCTGTGCATCCTGCTGCCCTGCTGCTGCTCTGTGCATCCTGCTGCTGCCCTGCTGCTGCTGCTCTGTGCATCCTGCTGCTGCTCTGTGCATCCTGCTGCTGCCCTGCTGCTGCTGCTCTGTGCATCCTGCTGCCCTGCTGCTGCTCTGTGCATCCTGCTGCCCCGCTGCTGCTGCTCTGTGCATCCTGCTGCCCCTGCTGCTGCTGCTCTGTGCATCCTGCTGCTGCCCCGCTGCTGCTGCTCTGTGCATCCTGCTGCTGCCCTGCTGCTGCTGCTCTGTGCACCCTGCTGCCCCTGCTGCTGCTCTGTGCATCCTGCTGCCCTGCTGCTGCTGCTCTGTGCATCCTGCTGCCCTGCTGCTGCTGCTCTGTGCATCCTGCTGCCCCGCTGCTGCTGCTCTGTGCATCCTGCTGCCGTGCTGCTGCTCTGTGCATCCTGCTGCCCCGCTGCTGCTGCTCTGTGCATCCTGCTGCCGTGCTGCTGCTGCTCTGTGCATCCTGCTGCCCTGCTGCTGCTGCTCTGTGCATCCTGCTGCCCTGCTGCTGCTGCTCTGTGCATCCTGCTGCCCTGCTGCTGCTGCTCTGTGCATCCTGCTGCCCTGCTGCTGCTGCTCTGTGCATCCTGCTGCCCTGCCTGCTGCTGCTCTGTGCATCCTGCTGCCCTGCTGCTGCTGCTCTGTGCATCCTGCTGCCCGCTGCTGCTGCTCTGTGCATCCTGCTGCCCCGCTGCTGCTGCTCTGTGCATCCTGCTGCCCTGCTGCTGCTCTTGCATTCTGCTGCCCTGCTGCTGCTGCTCTGTGCATCCTGCTGCCCTGCTGCTGCTGTTCTGTGCATCCTGCTGCCCTGCTGCTGCTCTTGCATTCCTGCTGCCCTGCTGCTGCTGCTCTGTGCATCCTGCTGCCCGCTGCTGCTGTTCTGTGCATCCTGCTGCCCCGCTGCTGCTGCTCTGTGCATCCTGCTGCCTGCTGCTGCTGCTCTGTGCATCCTGCTGCTGCCCCGCTGCTGCTGCTCTGTGCATCCTGCTGCTGCCCTGCTGCTGCTGCTCTGTGCATCCTGCTGCTGCCCTGCTGCTGCTGCTCTGTGCACCTGCTGCCCTGCTGCTGCTGCTCTGTGCACCCTGCTGCCGTGCTGCTGCTGCTCTGTGCATCCTGCTGCCCGCTGCTGCTGCTCTGTGCATCCTGCTGCCCTGCTGCTGCTGCTCTGTGCATCCTGCTGCCCGCTGCTGCTGCTGCTCTGTGCATCCTGCTGCTGCCCCGCTGCTGCTGCTCTGTGCATCCTGCTGCCCTGCTGCTGCTGCTCTGTGCATCCTGCTGCTGCCTGCTGCTGCTGCTCTGTGCATCCCTGCTGCCCTGCTGCTGCTCTGTGCATCCTGCTGCCCTGCTGCTGCTGCTCTGTGCATCCTGCTGCCCTGCTGCTGCTCTGTGCATCCTGCTGCCCTGCTGCTGCTGCTCTGTGCATCCTGCTGCCCTGCTGCTGCTGCTCTGTGCATCCTGCTGCCCTGCTGCTGCTGCTCTGTGCATCCTGCTGCCCGCTGCTGCTGCTCTGTGCATCCTGCTGCCCCTGCTGCTGCTGCTCTGTGCATCCTGCTGCCCCGCTGCTGCTGCTCTGTGCATCCTGCTGCCCGCTGCTGCTGCTCTGTGCATCCTGCTGCCCCGCTGCTGCTGCTCTGTGCATCCTGCTGCCTGCTGCTGCTGCTGCTGCTCTGTGCATCCTGCTGCCCCGCTGCTGCTGCTCTGTGCATCCTGCTGCCGCTGCTGCTGCTCTGTGCATCCTGCTGCCGCTGCTGCTGCTCTGTGCATCCTGCTGCCCTGCTGCTGCTGCTCTGTGCATCCTGCTGCTGCTCTGTGCATCCTGCTGCTGCCTGCTGCTGCTGCTCTGTGCACCTGCTGCCCTGCTGCTGCTCTGTGCATCCTGCTGCCCTGCTGCTGCTGCTCTGTGCATCCTGCTGCCCCTGCTGCTGCTGCTCTGTGCATCCTGCTGCCCTGCTGCTGCTGCTCTGTGCATCCTGCTGCCCTGCTGCTGCTGCTCTGTGCATCCTGCTGCCCTGCTGCTGCTGCTCTGTGCATCCTGCTGCCCTGCTGCTGCTGCTCTGTGCATCCTGCTGCCGTGCTGCTGCTCTGTGCATCCTGCTGCCCCGCTGCTGCTGCTCTGTGCATCCTGCTGCCGTGCTGCTGCTGCTCTGTGCATCCTGCTGCCCTGCTGCTGCTGCTCTGTGCATCCTGCTGCTGCCTGCTGCTGCTCTGTGCATCCTGCTGCCGTGCTGCTGCTGCTCTGTGCATCCTGCTGCTGCCCTGTGCATCCTGCTGCCCTGCTGCTGCTCTGTGCATCCTGCTGCCCTGCTGCTGCTGCTCTGTGCATCCTGCTGCCCCTGCTGCTGCTCTGTGCATCCTGCTGCCCTGCTGCTGCTGCTCTGTGCATCCTGCTGCCCTGCTGCTGCTGCTCTGTGCATCCTGCTGCCCAGCTGCTGCTGCTCTGTGCATCCTGCTGCCCTGCTGCTGCTCTGTGCATCCTGCTGCTGCCCCGCTGCTGCTGCTCTGTGCATCCTGCTGCCCTGCTGCTGCTCTGTGCATCCTGCTGCTGCCTGCTGCTGCTGCTCTGTGCATCCTGCTGCCCTGCTGCTGCTGCTCTGTGCATCCTGCTGCTGCCCTGCTGCTGCTGCTCTGTGCATCCTGCTGCCCCGCTGCTGCTGCTCTGTGCATCCTGCTGCCCTGCTGCTGCTCTGTGCATCCTGCTGCCCTGCTGCTGCTCTGTGCATCCTGCTGCTGCCTGCTGCTGCTCTGTGCATCCTGCTGCTGCCCTGCTGCTGCTCTGTGCATCCTGCTGCCCCGCTGCTGCTGCTCTGTGCATGCTGCTGCCCTGCTGCTGCTGCTCTGTGCATCCTGCTGCCCTGCTGCTGCTGCTCTGTGCATCCTGCTGCCCTGCTGCTGCTGCTCTGTGCATCCTGCTGCCTGCTGCTGCTGCTCTGTGCATCCTGCTGCTGCCTGCCCTGCTGCTGCTCTGTGCATCCTGCTGCCCCGTGCTGCTGCTCTGTGCATCCTGCTGCTGCCCTGCTGCTGCTCTGTGCATCCTGCTGCCCCGCTGCTGCTGCTCTGTGCATCCTGCTGCCCCGCTGCTGCTGCTCTGTGCATCCTGCTGCCCCGCTGCTGCTGCTCTGTGCATCCTGCTGCCCGCTGCTGCTGCTCTGTGCATCCTGCTGCCCCGCTGCTGCTGCTCTGTGCATCCTGCTGCCCTGCTGCTGCTCTGTGCATCCTGCTGCCCGTGCTGCTGCTGCTCTGTGCATCCTGCTGCCCGCTGCTGCTGCTGCTCTGTGCATCCTGCTGCCCTGCTGCTGCTGCTCTGTGCATCCTGCTGCCCGCTGCTGCTGCTGCTGCTCTGTGCATCCTGCTGCCTGCTGCTGCTGCTGCTGCTCTGTGCATCCTGCTGCCCTGCTGCTGCTGCTCTGTGCATCCTGCTGCCCTGCTGCTGCTGCTCTGTGCATCCTGCTGCCCTGCTGCTGCTGCTCTGTGCATCCTGCTGCTGCTCTGTGCTCCTGCTGCTGCTCTGTGCATCCTGCTGCCCTGCTGCTGCTCTGTGCATCCTGCTGCTGTTCTGTGCATCCTGCTGCCCTGCTGCTGCTCTGTGCATCCTGCTGCCCGCGCTGCTGCTCTGTGCATCCTGCTGCCCCGCTGCTGCTGCTCTGTGCATCCTGCTGCCCCGCTGCTGCTGCTCTGTGCATCCTGCTGCCGTGCTGCTGCTGCTCTGTGCATCCTGCTGCCCCTGCTGCTGCTGCTCTGTGCATCCTGCTGCCCTGCTGCTGCTGCTCTGTGCATCCTGCTGCCCCTGCTGCTGCTCTGTGCATCCTGCTGCCCTGCCGCTGCTGCTGCTCTGTGCATCCTGCTGCCCTGCTGCTGCTGCTCTGTGCATCCTGCTGCCCCGCTGCTGCTGCTCTGTGCATCCTGCTGCCCTGCTGCTGCTGCTCTGTGCATCCTGCTGCCCTGCTGCTGCTGCTCTGTGCATCCTGCTGCCCTGCTGCTGCTCTGTGCATCCTGCTGCTGCCCTGCTGCTGCTGCTCTGTGCATCCTGCTGCTGCTCTGTGCATCCTGCTGCTGCCCTGCTGCTGCTGCTCTGTGCATCCTGCTGCCCTGCTGCTGCTCTGTGCATCCTGCTGCCCCGCTGCTGCTGCTCTGTGCATCCTGCTGCCCTGCTGCTGCTGCTCTGTGCATCCTGCTGCTGCCCCGCTGCTGCTGCTCTGTGCATCTGCTGCTGCCCTGCTGCTGCTGCTCTGTGCATCCCTGCTGCCCTGCTGCTGCTGTGCTCTGTGCATCCTGCTGCCCTGCTGCTGCTGCTCTGTGCATCCTGCTGCCCTGCTGCTGCTGCTCTGTGCATCCTGCTGCCCCGCTGCTGGCTGCTCTGTGCATCCTGCTGCCGTGCTGCTGCTCTGTGCATCCTGCTGCCCGCTGCTGCTGCTCTGTGCATCCTGCTGCCGTGCTGCTGCTGCTCTGTGCATCCTGCTGCCCTGCTGCTGCTGCTCTGTGCATCCTGCTGCCCTGCTGCTGCTGCTCTGTGCATCCTGCTGCCCCGCTGCTGCTGCTCTGTGCATCCTGCTGCCCTGCTGCTGCTGCTCTGTGCATCCTGCTGCCCTGCTGCTGCTGCTCTGTGCATCCTGCTGCCCTGCTGCTGCTGCTCTGTGCATCCTGCTGCCCGCTGCTGCTGCTCTGTGCATCCTGCTGCCCTGCTGCTGCTGCTCTGTGCATCCTGCTGCCCTGCTGCTGCTCTGTGCATCCTGCTGCCCTGCTGCTGCTGCTCTGTGCATCCTGCTGCCCCGCTGCTGCTGCTCTGTGCATCCTGCTGCCCTGCTGCTGCTCTTGCATCTGCTGCCCTGCTGCTGCTGCTCTGTGCATCCTGCTGCCCCGCTGCTGCTGTTCTGTGCATCCTGCTGCCCGCTGCTGCTGCTCTGTGCATCCTGCTGCCCTGCTGCTGCTGCTCTGTGCATCCTGCTGCTGCCCCGCTGCTGCTGCTCTGTGCATCCTGCTGCCCTGCTGCTGCTGCTCTGTGCATCCTGCTGCTGCCCTGCTGCTGCTGCTCTGTGCATCCTGCTGCCCTGCTGCTGCTCTGTGCATCCTGCTGCCGTGCTGCTGCTGCTCTGTGCATCCTGCTGCCCGCTGCTGCTGCTCTGTGCATCCTGCTGCCCTGCTGCTGCTGCTCTGTGCATCCTGCTGCCCTGCTGCTGCTGCTCTGTGCATCCTGCTGCTGCCCCGCTGCTGCTGCTCTGTGCATCCTGCTGCTGCCCTGCTGCTGCTGCTCTGTGCATCCTGCTGCTGCCCTGCTGCTGCTGCTCTGTGCACCCTGCTGCCCTGCTGCTGCTCTGTGCATCCTGCTGCCCTGCTGCTGCTGCTCTGTGCATCCTGCTGCCCTGCTGCCTGCTCTGTGCATCCTGCTGCCCTGCTGCTGCTGCTCTGTGCATCCTGCTGCCCTGCTGCTGCTGCTCTGTGCATCCTGCTGCCCTGCTGCTGCTGCTCTGTGCATCCTGCTGCCCGCTGCTGCTGCTCTGTGCATCCTGCTGCCCTGCTGCTGCTGCTCTGTGCATCCTGCTGCCCCGCTGCTGCTGCTCTGTGCATCCTGCTGCCCGCTGCTGCTGCTCTGTGCATCCTGCTGCCCCGCTGCTGCTGCTCTGTGCATCCTGCTGCCCTGCTGCTGCTGCTGCTGCTCTGTGCATCCTGCTGCCCCGCTGCTGCTGCTCTGTGCATCCTGCTGCCGCTGCTGCTGCTCTGTGCATCCTGCTGCCGTGCTGCTGCTGCTCTGTGCATCCTGCTGTGCCCCGCTGCTGCTGCTCTGTGCATCCTGCTGCCCCGCTGCTGCTGCTCTGTGCATCCTGCTGCTGCCCCGCTGCTGCTGCTCTGTGCATCCTGCTGCCCTGCTGCTGCTGCTCTGTGCATCCTGCTGCCCCGCTGCTGCTGCTCTGTGCATCCTGCTGCCCTGCTGCTGCTGCTCTGTGCATCCTGCTGCCCGCTGCTGCTGCTCTGTGCATCCTGCTGCCCTGCTGCTGCTGCTCTGTGCATCCTGCTGCCCTGCTGCTGCTGCTCTGTGCATCCTGCTGCCCTGCTGCTGCTGCTCTGTGCATCCTGCTGCCCGCTGCTGCTGCTCTGTGCATCCTGCTGCCCTGCTGCTGCTGCTCTGTGCATCCTGCTGCCGTGCTGCTGCTCTGTGCATCCTGCTGCCCTGCTGCTGCTGCTCTGTGCATCCTGCTGCCCTGCTGCTGCTGCTCTGTGCATCCTGCTGCCCGCTGCTGCTGCTCTGTGCATCCTGCTGCCCTGCTGCTGCTGCTCTGTGCATCCTGCTGCCCTGCTGCTGCTGCTGCTGCTCTGTGCATCCTGCTGCCCTGCTGCTGCTGCTCTGTGCATCCTGCTGCCCTGCTGCTGCTGCTCTGTGCATCCTGCTGCCCTGCTGCTGCTCTGTGCATCCTGCTGCCCGCTGCTGCTGCTCTGTGCATCCTGCTGCCCTGCTGCTGCTGCTCTGTGCATCCTGCTGCCCTGCTGCTGCTGCTCTGTGCATCCTGCTGCCCTGCTGCTGCTGCTCTGTGCATCCTGCTGCCCTGCTGCTGCTGCTCTGTGCATCCTGCTGCCCTGCTGCTGCTGCTCTGTGCATCCTGCTGCCCCGCTGCTGCTGCTCTGTGCATCCTGCTGCCCTGCTGCTGCTGCTCTGTGCATCCTGCTGCCCTGCTGCTGCTGCTCTGTGCATCCTGCTGCCCGCTGCTGCTGCTCTGTGCATCCTGCTGCCCTGCTGCTGCTGCTCTGTGCATCCTGCTGCCCCGCTGCTGCTGCTCTGTGCATCCTGCTGCCCCGCTGCTGCTGCTCTGTGCATCCTGCTGCCCTGCTGCTGCTGCTCTGTGCATCCTGCTGCCCTGCTGCTGCTGCTCTGTGCATCCTGCTGCCCTGCTGCTGCTCTGTGCATCTGCTGCTCTGTGCACCCTGCTGCCCTGCTGCTGCTGCTCTGTGCATCCTGCTGCCCCGCTGCTGCTGCTCTGTGCATCCTGCTGCCCTGCTGCTGCTCTGTGCATCCTGCTGCTCTGTGCACCCTGCTGCCCTGCTGCTGCTGCTCTGTGCATCCTGCTGCCCGCTGCTGCTGCTCTGTGCATCCTGCTGCCCCGCTGCTGCTGCTCTGTGCATCCTGCTGCCCCTGCTGCTGCTGCTCTGTGCATCCTGCTGCCCTGCTGCTGCTCTGTGCATCCTGCTGCTGCCTGCTGCTGCTGCTCTGTGCATCCTGCTGCCCTGCTGCTCTGTGCATCCTGCTGCCGTGCTGCTGCTCTGTGCATCCTGCTGCCCGCTGCTGCTGCTCTGTGCATCCTGCTGCCCTGCTGCTGCTCTGGCATCTGCTGCTCTGTGCATCCTGCTGCCCTGCTGCTGCTGCTCTGTGCATCCTGCTGCCCGCTGCTGCTGCTCTGTGCATCCTGCTGCCCGCTGCTGCTGCTCTGTGCATCCTGCTGCCCTGCTGCTGCTGCTCTGTGCATCCTGCTGCCGTGCTGCTGCTGCTCTGTGCATCCTGCTGCCCTGCTGCTGCTGCTCTGTGCATCCTGCTGCCCTGCTGCTGCTGCTCTGTGCATCCTGCTGCCCCTGCTGCTGCTCTGTGCATCCTGCTGCTCTGTGCATCCTGCTGCCCTGCTGCTGCTGCTCTGTGCATCCTGCTGCCCTGCTGCTGCTGCTCTGTGCATCCTGCTGCCCTGCTGCTGCTGCTCTGTGCATCCTGCTGCCCTGCTGCTGCTCTGTGCATCCTGCTGCTCTGTGCATCCTGCTGCCCCGCTGCTGCTGCTCTGTGCATCCTGCTGCCCCGCTGCTGCTGCTCTGTGCATCCTGCTGCCCGCTGCTGCTGCTCTGTGCATCCTGCTGCCCTGCTGCTGCTCTGTGCATCCTGCTGCCGCTGCTGCTGCTCTGTGCATCCTGCTGCCGCTGCTGCTGCTCTGTGCATCCTGCTGCCGTGCTGCTGCTGCTCTGTGCATCCTGCTGCCCTGCTGCTGCTGCTCTGTGCATCCTGCTGCCCTGCTGCTGCTGCTCTGTGCACCCTGCTGCCCTGCTGCTGCTGCTCTGTGCATCCTGCTGCCCTGCTGCTGCTGCTCTGTGCATCCTGCTGCCCCTGCTGCTGCTCTGTGCATCCTGCTGCCCTGCTGCTGCTGCTCTGTGCATCCTGCTGCCCCGCTGCTGCTGCTCTGTGCATCCTGCTGCCCGCTGCTGCTGCTCTGTGCATCCTGCTGCCCTGCTGCTGCTGCTCTGTGCATCCTGCTGCCGCTGCTGCTGCTCTGTGCATCCTGCTGCCGTGCTGCTGCTGCTCTGTGCATCCTGCTGCCCCGCTGCTGCTGCTCTGTGCATCCTGCTGCCGCTGCTGCTGCTCTGTGCATCCTGCTGCCCTGCTGCTGCTGCTCTGTGCATCCTGCTGCCGCTGCTGCTGCTCTGTGCATCCTGCTGCCGCTGCTGCTGCTCTGTGCATCCTGCTGCCCTGCTGCTGCTGCTCTGTGCATCCTGCTGCCCTGCTGCTGCTCTGTGCATCCTGCTGCCCTGCTGCTGCTGCTCTGTGCATCCTGCTGCCCGCTGCTGCTGCTCTGTGCATCCTGCTGCCCTGCTGCTGCTGCTCTGTGCATCCTGCTGCCGTGCTGCTGCTGCTCTGTGCATCCTGCTGCCCTGCTGCTGCTGCTCTGTGCATCCTGCTGCCGTGCTGCTGCTGCTCTGTGCATCCTGCTGCCCTGCTGCTGCTGCTCTGTGCATCCTGCTGCCCTGCTGCTGCTCTGTGCACCCTGCTGCCCTGCTGCTGCTGCTCTGTGCATCCTGCTGCCCCGCTGCTGCTGCTCTGTGCATCCTGCTGCCCCGCTGCTGCTGCTCTGTGCATCCTGCTGCCCGCTGCTGCTGCTCTGTGCATCCTGCTGCCCTGCTGCTGCTCTGTGCATCCTGGCTGCCCTGCTGCTGCTGCTCTGTGCATCCTGCTGCCCGTGCTGCTGCTCTGTGCATCCTGCTGCCGTGCTGCTGCTCTGTGCATCCTGCTGCCGTGCTGCTGCTCTGTGCATCCTGCTGCCCTGCTGCTGCTCTGTGCATCCTGCTGCTCTGTGCACCCTGCTGCCCTGCTGCTGCTGCTCTGTGCACCCTGCTGCCCGCTGCTGCTGCTCTGTGCATCCTGCTGCCCGCTGCTGCTGCTCTGTGCATCCTGCTGCCCTGCTGCTGCTGCTCTGTGCATCCTGCTGCCCGTGCTGCTGCTGCTCTGTGCACCCTGCTGCCCTGCTGCTGCTGCTCTGTGCATCCTGCTGCCCTGCTGCTGCTGCTCTGTGCATCCTGCTGCCCTGCTGCTGCTCTGTGCATCCTGCTGCTCTGTGCATCCTGCTGCCCTGCTGCTGCTGCTCTGTGCATCCTGCTGCCCTGCTGCTGCTGCTCTGTGCATCCTGCTGCCCTGCTGCTGCTGCTCTGTGCATCCTGCTGCCCGCTGCTGCTGCTCTGTGCATCCTGCTGCCCTGCTGCTGCTGCTCTGTGCATCCTGCTGCCCTGCTGCTGCTGCTCTGTGCATCCTGCTGCCCCGCTGCTGCTGCTCTGTGCATCCTGCTGCCCTGCTGCTGCTGCTCTGTGCATCCTGCTGCCGTGCTGCTGCTGCTCTGTGCATCCTGCTGCCCCGCTGCTGCTGCTCTGTGCATCCTGCTGCCGCTGCTGCTGCTCTGTGCATCCTGCTGCCCTGCTGCTGCTGCTCTGTGCATCCTGCTGCCCGTGCTGCTGCTGCTCTGTGCATCCTGCTGCCCTGCTGCTGCTGCTGCTCTGTGCATCCTGCTGCCCCGCTGCTGCTGCTCTGTGCATCCTGCTGCCCCGCTGCTGCTGCTCTGTGCATCCTGCTGCCCTGCTGCTGCTGCTGTGCATCCTGCTGCCTGCTGCTGCTCTGTGCATCCTGCTGCCCTGCTGCTGCTGCTCTGTGCATCCTGCTGCCCTGCTGCTGCTCTGTGCATCCTGCTGCCCGCTGCTGCTGCTCTGTGCATCCTGCTGCCCCGCTGCTGCTGCTCTGTGCATCCTGCTGCCCGCTGCTGCTGCTCTGTGCATCCTGCTGCCCGCTGCTGCTGCTCTGTG
This sequence comes from Ascaphus truei, assembly GCF_040206685.1. Classification (NCBI taxonomy): domain Eukaryota; kingdom Metazoa; phylum Chordata; class Amphibia; order Anura; family Ascaphidae; genus Ascaphus; species Ascaphus truei. The sequence continues at coordinate 53,673 of NW_027454551.1, read as the reverse complement.
CATCCTGCTGCCCGCTGCTGCTGCTCTGTGCATCCTGCTGCCCTGCTGCTGCTGCTCTGTGCATCCTGCTGCCCTGCTGCTGCTGCTCTGTGCATCCTGCTGCCCGCTGCTGCTGCTCTGTGCATCCTGCTGCCCTGCTGCTGCTGCTCTGTGCATCCTGCTGCCCCGCTGCTGCTGCTCTGTGCATCCTGCTGCCCTGCTGCTGCTGCTCTGTGCATCCTGCTGCCGTGCTGCTGCTGCTCTGTGCATCCTGCTGCCCCGCTGCTGCTGCTCTGTGCATCCTGCTGCCGCTGCTGCTGCTCTGTGCATCCTGCTGCCCTGCTGCTGCTGCTCTGTGCATCCTGCTGCCGTGCTGCTGCTGCTCTGTGCATCCTGCTGCCCTGCTGCTGCTGCTGCTCTGTGCATCCTGCTGCCCGCTGCTGCTCTGTGCATCCTGCTGCCCCGCTGCTGCTGCTCTGTGCATCCTGCTGCCCTGCTGCTGCTGCTCTGTGCATCCTGCTGCCCTGCTGCTGCTGCTCTGTGCATCCTGCTGCCCTGCTGCTGCTGCTCTGTGCATCCTGCTGCCCGCTGCTGCTGCTCTGTGCATCCTGCTGCCGTGCTGCTGCTGCTCTGTGCATCCTGCTGCTGCCCGCTGCTGCTGCTCTGTGCATCCTGCTGCCCTGCTGCTGCTGCTCTGTGCATCCTGCTGCCTGCCGCTCTGTGCATCCTGCTGCCCTGCTGCTGCTGCTGCTGCTCTGTGCATCCTGCTGCCGCTGCTGCTGCTCTGTGCATCCTGCTGCCCTGCTGCTGCTGCTCTGTGCATCCTGCTGCCCTGCTGCTGCTGCTCTGTGCATCCTGCTGCCCTGCTGCTGCTGCTCTGTGCATCCTGCTGCCCCGCTGCTGCTGCTCTGTGCATCCTGCTGCCCTGCTGCTGCTGCTCTGTGCATCCTGCTGCCCGTGCTGCTGCTGCTCTGTGCATCCTGCTGCCCGCTGCTGCTGCTCTGTGCATCCTGCTGCCGTGCTGCTGCTCTGTGCATCCTGCTGCCCTGCTGCTGCTGCTCTGTGCATCCTGCTGCCGTGCTGCTGCTGCTCTGTGCATCCTGCTGCCCTGCTGCTGCTGCTGCTCTGTGCATCCTGCTGCCCCGCTGCTGCTCTGTGCATCCTGCTGCCCCGCTGCTGCTGCTCTGTGCATCCTGCTGCCCGCTGCTGCTGCTCTGTGCATCTGCTGCCCTGCTGCTGCTGCTGCTGCTGCTGCTGCTGCTCTGTGCATCCTGCTGCCCTGCTGCTGCTGCTCTGTGCATCCTGCTGCCCTGCTGCTGCTCTGTGCATCCTGCTGCCCGCTGCTGCTGCTCTGTGCATCCTGCTGCCCCGCTGCTGCTGCTCTGTGCATCCTGCTGCCCGCTGCTGCTGCTCTGTGCATCCTGCTGCCCCGCTGCTGCTGCTCTGTGCATCCTGCTGCCCCGCTGCTGCTGCTCTGTGCATCCTGCTGCCCTGCTGCTGCTGCTCTGTGCATCCTGCTGCCCTGCTGCTGCTGCTCTGTGCATCCTGCTGCCCGCTGCTGCTGCTCTGTGCATCCTGCTGCCCTGCTGCTGCTGCTCTGTGCATCCTGCTGCCCGCTGCTGCTGCTCTGTGCATCCTGCTGCCCTGCTGCTGCTGCTCTGTGCATCCTGCTGCCGTGCTGCTGCTGCTCTGTGCATCCTGCTGCCCCGCTGCTGCTGCTCTGTGCATCCTGCTGCCCGCTGCTGCTGCTCTGTGCATCCTGCTGCCCTGCTGCTGCTGCTCTGTGCATCCTGCTGCCCGTGCTGCTGCTGCTCTGTGCATCCTGCTGCCCTGCTGCTGCTGCTGCTCTGTGCATCCTGCTGCCCCTGCTGCTGCTCTGTGCATCCTGCTGCCCCGCTGCTGCTGCTCTGTGCATCCTGCTGCCCTGCTGCTGCTGCTCTGTGCATCCTGCTGCCCTGCTGCTGCTGCTCTGTGCATCCTGCTGCCCTGCTGCTGCTGCTCTGTGCATCCTGCTGCCCCGCTGCTGCTGCTCTGTGCATCCTGCTGCCGTGCTGCTGCTGCTCTGTGCATCCTGCTGCCCCGCTGCTGCTGCTCTGTGCATCCTGCTGCCCTGCTGCTGCTGCTCTGTGCATCCTGCTGCCTGCTGCTGCTCTGTGCATCCTGCTGCCCTGCTGCTGCTGCTCTGTGCATCCTGCTGCCCGTGCTGCTGCTCTGTGCATCCTGCTGCCCTGCTGCTGCTGCTCTGTGCATCCTGCTGCCCCGCTGCTGCTGCTCTGTGCATCCTGCTGCCCCGCTGCTGCTGCTCTGTGCATCCTGCTGCCCTGCTGCTGCTGCTCTGTGCATCCTGCTGCCCCGCTGCTGCTGCTCTGTGCATCCTGCTGCCCTGCTGCTGCTGCTCTGTGCATCCTGCTGCCGTGCTGCTGCTGCTCTGTGCATCCTGCTGCCCCGCTGCTGCTGCTCTGTGCATCCTGCTGCCCTGCTGCTGCTGCTCTGTGCATCCTGCTGCCCCGCTGCTGCTGCTCTGTGCATCCTGCTGCCCTGCTGCTGCTGCTCTGTGCATCCTGCTGCCCTGCTGCTGCTGCTCTGTGCATCCTGCTGCTGCTGCTCTGTGCATCCTGCTGCCCTGCTGCTGCTGCTCTGTGCATCCTGCTGCTGCTCTGTGCATCCTGCTGCCCTGCTGCTGCTGCTCTGTGCATCCTGCTGCCCTGCTGCTGCTGCTCTGTGCATCCTGCTGCCCTGCTGCTGCTCTGTGCATCCTGCTGCCCTGCTGCTGCTGCTCTGTGCATCCTGCTGCCCCGCTGCTGCTGCTCTGTGCATCCTGCTGCCCTGCTGCTGCTGCTCTGTGCATCCTGCTGCCCGCTGCTGCTGCTCTGTGCATCCTGCTGCCCTGCTGCTGCTGCTCTGTGCATCCTGCTGCCCTGCTGCTGCTGCTCTGTGCACCTGCTGCCCGCTGCTGCTGCTCTGTGCATCCTGCTGCCCCGCTGCTGCTGCTCTGTGCATCCTGCTGCCCCGCTGCTGCTGCTCTGTGCATCCTGCTGCCCTGCTGCTCTGTGCATCCTGCTGCCCGCTGCTGCTGCTCTGTGCATCCTGCTGCCGGCTGCTGCTGCTCTGTGCATCCTGCTGCCCTGCTGCTGCTGCTCTGTGCATCCTGCTGCCCGTGCTGCTGCTGCTCTGTGCATCCTGCTGCCCTGCTGCTGCTGCTCTGTGCATCCTGCTGCCCTGCTGCTGCTGCTCTGTGCATCCTGCTGCCCTGCTGCTCTGTGCATCCTGCTGCCCTGCTGCTGCTGCTCTGTGCATCCTGCTGCCCCGCTGCTGCTGCTCTGTGCATCCTGCTGCCCTGCTGCTGCTGCTCTGTGCATCCTGCTGCCCCGCTGCTGCTGCTCTGTGCATCCTGCTGCCCTGCTGCTGCTGCTCTGTGCATCCTGCTGCCCGTGCTGCTGCTGCTCTGTGCATCCTGCTGCCCTGCTGCTGCTGCTCTGTGCATCCTGCTGCCGTGCTGCTGCTGCTCTGTGCATCCTGCTGCCCTGCTGCTGCTGCTCTGTGCATCCTGCTGCCGTGCTGCTGCTGCTCTGTGCATCCTGCTGCCCCGCTGCTGCTCTGTGCATCCTGCTGCCCCGCTGCTGCTGCTCTGTGCATCCTGCTGCCCCGCTGCTGCTGCTCTGTGCATCCTGCTGCCCCGCTGCTGCTGCTCTGTGCATCCTGCTGCCCTGCTGCTGCTCTGTGCATCCTGCTGCCCTGCTGCTGCTCTGTGCATCCTGCTGCCTGCTGCTGCTCTGTGCATCCTGCTGCCCCGCTGCTGCTCTGTGCATCCTGCTGCCCGCTGCTGCTGCTCTGTGCATCCTGCTGCCCTGCTGCTGCTGCTCTGTGCATCCTGCTGCCCTGCTGCTGCTGCTCTGTGCATCCTGCTGCCCTGCTGCTGCTGCTCTGTGCATCCCGCTGCCCGCTGCTGCTGCTCTGTGCATCCTTCTGCCTTGCTGCTGCTCTGTGCATCCTGCTGCCCCGCTGCTGCTGCTCTGTGCATCCTGCTGCCCTGCTGCTGCTCTGTGCATCCTGCTGCCCCGCTGCTGCTGCTCTGTGCATCCTGCTGCCCTGCTGCTGCTGCTGCTCTGTGCATCCTGCTGCCCTGCTGCTGCTGCTCTGTGCATCCTGCTGCCTTGCTGCTGCTCTGTGCATCCTGCTGCCGTGCTGCTGCTGCTCTGTGCATCCTGCTGCCCTGCTGCTGCTGCTCTGTGCATCCTGCTGCCCCGCTGCTGCTGCTCTGTGCATCCTGCTGCCCTGCTGCTGCTCTGTGCATCCTGCTGCCCCGCTGCTGCTGCTCTGTGCATCCTGCTGCCCTGCTGCTGCTGCTGCTGCTCTGTGCATCCTGCTGCCCTGCTGCTGCTGCTCTGTGCATCCTGCTGCCCTTGCTGCTGCTCTGTGCATCCTGCTGCCGTGCTGCTGCTGCTCTGTGCATCCTGCTGCCCTGCTGCTGCTGCTCTGTGCATCCTGCTGCCCCGCTGCTGCTGCTCTGTGCATCCTGCTGCCCCGCTGCTGCTCTGTGCATCCTGCTGCCCTGCTGCTGCTGCTCTGTGCATCCTGCTGCCCTGCTGCTGCTCTGTGCATCCTGCTGCCCCGCTGCTGCTGCTCTGTGCATCCTGCTGCCGTGCTGCTGCTCTGTGCATCCTGCTGCCCCGCTGCTGCTGCTCTGTGCATCCTGCTGCCGTGCTGCTGCTGCTCTGTGCATCCTGCTGCTGCCCCGCTGCTGCTGCTCTGTGCATCCTGCTGCCCTGCTGCTGCTGCTCTGTGCATCCTGCTGCCCTGCTGCTGCTGCTCTGTGCATCCTGCTGCCCTGCTGCTGCTGCTCTGTGCATCCTGCTGCCCTGCTGCTGCTGCTCTGTGCATCCTGCTGCCCTGCTGCTGCTGCTCTGTATCCTGCTGCCCCGCTGCTGCTGCTCTGTGCATCCTGCTGCCCCGCTGCTGCTGCTCTGTGCATCCTGCTGCCGTGCTGCTGCTGCTCTGTGCATCCTGCTGCTGCCCCGCTGCTGCTGCTCTGTGCATCCTGCTGCCCTGCTGCTGCTGCTCTGTGCATCCTGCTGCCCTGCTGCTGCTGCTCTGTGCATCCTGCTGCCCCGCTGCTGCTGCTCTGTGCATCCTGCTGCCCTGCTGCTGCTGCTCTGTGCATCCTGCTGCCGTGCTGCTGCTCTGTGCATCCTGCTGCTGCTCTGTGCATCCTGCTGCCCTGCTGCTGCTCTGTGCATCCTGCTGCTCTGTGCACCCTGCTGCCCTGCTGCTGCTGCTCTGTGCACCCTGCTGCCCCGCTGCTGCTGCTCTGTGCATCCTGCTGCCCCGCTGCTGCTGCTCTGTGCATCCTGCTGCCCCGCTGCTGCTGCTCTGTGCATCCTGCTGCCCTGCTGCTGCTCTGTGCATCCTGCTGCTGCCCTGGTGCTGCTGCTCTGTGCAACCTGCTGCCCTGCTGCTCTGTGCATCCTGCTGCCGTGCTGCTGCTCTGTGCATCCTGCTGCCCTGCTGCTGCTGCTCTGTGCATCCTGCTGCCGTGCTGCTGCTGCTCTGTGCACCCTGCTGCCCTGCTGCTGCTGCTCTGTGCATCCTGCTGCCCTGCTGCTGCTGCTCTGTGCATCCTGCTGCCCTGCTGCTGCTGCTTTGTGCATCCTGCTGCCCCGCTGCTGCTGCTCTGTGCATCCTGCTGCCCTGCTGCTGCTGCTCTGTGCATCCTGCTGCCGCTGCTCTGTGCATCCTGCTGCCCTGCTGCTGCTGCTCTGTGCATCCTGCTGCCGTGCTGCTGCTGCTCTGTGCATCCTGCTGCCCTGCTGCTGCTCTGTGCATCCTGCTGTCCTGCTGCTGCTGCTCTGTGCATCCTGCTGCCGTGCTGCTGCTGCTCTGTGCATCCTGCTGCCCTGCTGCTGCTCTGTGCATCCTGCTGCCCTGCTGCTGCTGCTCTGTGCATCCTGCTGCCCTGCTGCTGCTGCTCTGTGCATCCTGCTGCCCCGCTGCTGCTGCTCTGTGCATCCTGCTGCCCTGCTGCTGCTGCTCTGTGCATCCTGCTGCCCTGCTGCTGCTCTGTGCATCCTGCTGCCCTGCTGCTGCTGCTCTGTGCATCCTGCTGCCCTGCTGCTGCTGCTCTGTGCATCCTGCTGCCCTGCTGCTGCTGCTCTGTGCATCCTGCTGCCCCGCTGCTGCTGCTCTGTGCATCCTGCTGCTGCCCTGCTGCTGCTGCTCTGTGCATCCTGCTGCTGCTGCTCTGTGCATCCTGCTGCCCTGCTGCTGCTCTGTGCATCCTGCTGCCCTGCTGCTGCTGCTCTGTGCATCCTGCTGCCCTGCTGCTGCTGCTCTGTGCATCCTGCTGCCCTGCTGCTGCTGCTCTGTGCATCCTGCTGCTGCTGCTCTGTGCATCCTGCTGCCCTGCTGCTGCTCTGTGCATCCTGCTGCTCTGTGCATCCTGCTGCCCTGCTGCTGCTGCTCTGTGCATCCTGCTGCCCTGCTGCTGCTGCTCTGTGCATCCTGCTGCCCCGCTGCTGCTGCTCTGTGCATCCTGCTGCCCCGCTGCTGCTGCTCTGTGCATCCTGCTGCCCTGCTGCTGCTCTGTGCATCCTGCTGCCCTGCTGCTGCTGCTGCTGCTCTGTGCATCCTGCTGCCCTGCTGCTGCTGCTCTGTGCATCCTGCTGCCCTGCTGCTGCTGCTGCTCTGTGCATCCTGCTGCCCTGCTGCTGCTGCTCTGTGCATCCTGCTGCCCTGCTGCTGCTGCTCTGTGCATCCTGCTGCTGCTGCTCTGTGCATCCTGCTGCCCTGCTGCTGCTCTGTGCATCCTGCTGCCGTGCTGCTGCTGCTCTGTGCATCCTGCTGCCCTGCTGCTGCTGCTCTGTGCATCCTGCTGCCCTGCTGCTGCTCTGTGCATCCTGCTGCCGTGCTGCTGCTGCTCTGTGCATCCTGCTGCCGTGCTGCTGCTGCTCTGTGCATCCTGCTGCCCTGCTGCTGCTGCTCTGTGCATCCTGCTGCTGCTGCTCTGTGCATCCTGCTGCCCTGCTGCTGCTCTGTGCATCCTGCTGCTCTGTGCATCCTGCTGCCCTGCTGCTGCTGCTCTGTGCATCCTGCTGCCCTGCTGCTGCTGCTCTGTGCATCCTGCTGCCCCGCTGCTGCTGCTCTGTGCATCCTGCTGCCCCGCTGCTGCTGCTCTGTGCATCCTGCTGCCCTGCTGCTGCTGCTCTGTGCATCCTGCTGCCCTGCTGCTGCTCTGTGCATCCTGCTGCCCTGCTGCTGCTGCTGCTGCTCTGTGCATCCTGCTGCCGTGCTGCTGCTCTGTGCATCCTGCTGCCCCGCTGCTGCTGCTGCTCTGTGCATCCTGCTGCTGCTGCTGCTGCTCTGTGCATCCTGCTGCCCTGCTGCTGCTGCTCTGTGCATCCTGCTGCCGTGCTGCTGCTGCTCTGTGCATCCTGCTGCCGTGCTGCTGCTGCTCTGTGCATCCTGCTGCCGTGCTGCTGCTGCTCTGTGCATCCTGCTGCCGTGCTGCTGCTGCTCTGTGCATCCTGCTGCCCCGCTGCTGCTGCTCTGTGCATCCTGCTGCCCTGCTGCTGCTGCTCTGTGCATCCTGCTGCCCTGCTGCTGCTGCTCTGTGCATCCTGCTGCCCTGCTGCTGCTGCTCTGTGCATCCTGCTGCCCCGCTGCTGCTGCTCTGTGCATCCTGCTGCCCTGCTGCTGCTGCTCTGTGCATCCTGCTGCCCTGCTGCTGCTGCTCTGTGCATCCTGCTGCCCTGCTGCTGCTGCTCTGTGCATCCTGCTGCCCTGCTGCTGCTGCTCTGTGCATCCTGCTGCCCTGCTGCTGCTGCTCTGTGCATCCTGCTGCCCCGCTGCTGCTGCTCTGTGCATCCTGCTGCCCTGCTGCTGCTGCTCTGTGCATCCTGCTGCTGCCCTGCTGCTGCTGCTCTGTGCATCCTGCTGCTGCCCTGCTGCTGCTGCTCTGTGCATCCTGCTGCCCTGCTGCTGCTGCTCTGTGCATCCTGCTGCTGCTCTGTGCATCCTGCTGCCCTGCTGCTGCTGCTCTGTGCATCCTGCTGCTGCTGCTCTGTGCATCCTGCTGCCCTGCTGCTGCTCTGTGCATCCTGCTGCCCTGCTGCTGCTGCTCTGTGCATCCTGCTGCCGTGCTGCTGCTGCTCTGTGCATCCTGCTGCCCTGCTGCTGCTGCTCTGTGCATCCTGCTGCTGCTCTGTGCATCCTGCTGCCCCGCTGCTGCTCTGTGCATCCTGCTGCCCCGCTGCTGCTGCTCTGTGCATCCTGCTGCCCCGCTGCTGCTGCTCTGTGCATCCTGCTGCCCTGCTGCTGCTGCTCTGTGCATCCTGCTGCCTTGCTGCTGCTCTGTGCATCCTGCTGCCCCGCTGCTGCTGCTCTGTGCATCCTGCTGCCTTGCTGCTGCTCTGTGCATCCTGCTGCCCTGCTGCTGCCCTGCTGCTGCTGCTCTGTGCATCCTGCTGCCCTGCTGCTGCTCTGTGCATCCTGCTGCCGTGCTGCTGCTGCTCTGTGCATCCTGCTGCCCCGCTGCTGCTCTGTGCATCCTGCTGCCCTGCTGCTGCTGCTCTGTGCATCCTGCTGCCCTGCTGCTGCTCTGTGCATCCTGCTGCCCCGCTGCTGCTGCTCTGTGCATCCTGCTGCCCTGCTGCTGCTGCTCTGTGCATCCTGCTGCCCTGCTGCTGCTCTGTGCATCCTGCTGCCCCGCTGCTGCTGCTCTGTGCATCCTGCTGCCGTGCTGCTGCTCTGTGCATCCTGCTGCCCCGCTGCTGCTGCTCTGTGCATCCTGCTGCCGTGCTGCTGCTGCTCTGTGCATCCTGCTGCTGCCCCGCTGCTGCTGCTCTGTGCATCCTGCTGCCCTGCTGCTGCTGCTCTGTGCATCCTGCTGCCCTGCTGCTGCTGCTCTGTGCATCCTGCTGCCCCGCTGCTGCTGCTCTGTGCATCCTGCTGCCCTGCTGCTGCTCTGTGCATCCTGCTGCTGCTCTGTGCATCCTGCTGCCCTGCTGCTGCTCTGTGCATCCTGCTGCTCTGTGCACCCTGCTGCCCTGCTGCTGCTGCTCTGTGCACCCTGCTGCCCCGCTGCTGCTGCTCTGTGCATCCTGCTGCCCCGCTGCTGCTGCTCTGTGCATCCTGCTGCCCCGCTGCTGCTGCTCTGTGCATCCTGCTGCCCTGCTGCTGCTCTGTGCATCCTGCTGCTGCCCTGCTGCTGCTGCTCTGTGCATCCTGCTGCCCTGCTGCTCTGTGCATCCTGCTGCCGTGCTGCTGCTCTGTGCATCCTGCTGCCCTGCTGCTGCTGCTCTGTGCATCCTGCTGCCCTGCTGCTGCTCTGTGCATCCTGCTGCCCTGCTGCTGCTGCTCTGTGCATCCTGCTGCCCCGCTGCTGCTGCTCTGTGCATCCTGCTGCCCTGCTGCTGCTGCTCTGTGCATCCTGCTGCCGTGCTGCTGCTGCTCTGTGCATCCTGCTGCCGTGCTGCTGCTGCTCTGTGCATCCTGCTGCCCTGCTGCTGCTCTGTGCACCCTGCTGCCCCGCTGCTGCTGCTCTGTGCATCCCGCTGCCCCGCTGCTGCTGCTCTGTGCATCCTGCTGCCCCGCTGCTGCTCTGTGCACCCTGCTGCCCCGCTGCTGCTGCTCTGTGCATCCTGCTGCCCTGCTGCTGCTGCTCTGTGCATCCTGCTGCCCTGCTGCTGCTGCTCTGTGCATCCTGCTGCCCTGCTGCTGCTGCTCTGTGCATCCTGCTGCCCTGCTGCTGCTGCTCTGTGCATCCTGCTGCCCTGCTGCTGCTGCTCTGTGCATCCTGCTGCCCCGCTGCTGCTGCTCTGTGCATCCTGCTGCCCTGCTGCTGCTGCTCTGTGCATCCTGCTGCCCTGCTGCTGCTGCTCTGTGCATCCTGCTGCCGTGCTGCTGCTCTGTGCATCCTGCTGCCCTGCTGCTGCTGCTCTGTGCATCCTGCTGCCCTGCTGCTGCTCTGTGCATCCTGCTGCCCTGCTGCTGCTGCTCTGTGCATCCTGCTGCCCTGCTGCTGCTGCTCTGTGCATCCTGCTGCTGCCCCGCTGCTGCTGCTCTGTGCATCCTGCTGCCCCGCTGCTGCTGCTCTGTGCATCCTGCTGCCCCGCTGCTGCTGCTCTGTGCATCCTGCTGCCCTGCTGCTGCTCTGTGCATCCTGCTGCTGCCCTGCTGCTGCTGCTCTGTGCATCCTGCTGCCCTGCTGCTGCTCTGTGCATCCTGCTGCCCCGCTGCTGCTGCTCTGTGCATCCTGCTGCCCCGCTGCTGCTGCTCTGTGCATGCTGCTGCCCCGCTGCTGCTGCTCTGTGCATCCTGCTGCCCCGCTGCTGCTGCTCTGTGCATCCTGCTGCCCCGCTGCTGCTGCTCTGTGCATCCTGCTGCCCTGCTGCTGCTCTGTGCATCCTGCTGCCCCGCTGCTGCTGCTCTGTGCATCCTGCTTTGATCTCTTGTACCTTTTGACATCAGCTTGTATCCGGACCTCTACCTTCTCTGACCCTGGACCTCGGCTACGCACAATCCAGACGCGGTTGTTGGTCGGTGTATTCTAACATCTCCACCTCAGCCCTGCGGTCCCGTCCTCGTTACAACAACATAGTTGCACTCATTCATCCTCCGGAGTATACGGTCCAGACCAGGCAGTCATTAGTTTGTGGTGATAAGTGGGCTTCAGAACAAGCACTTGCTGCCCAGGGATGAATTCTCTGCTACAGGCATTCTGATCATACCAAGTCTTCTGCTCGGTCTGAGCTTCCCTGTGATTAGCCTGTGCCAACCCCACAACCATTTCCAACATTTCCTGAGATCTACCACATACTGAAACACAGATGCATCAGTATTGGTAGTCTCCCCTTCCCGTCCCTCACGGAATAAGTCAAGTGGTCCCTGGACCCTGCGACCATAAAGAAGCTCGAAGGGAGAGAACCCGGTAGATTCTTGTGGTACCTCGCGGTATGCAAACAGCAAGTGTTGCAGGTGAATCTCCCAGTCCTTTCCCTCTGCCTCTATAAAAGCTCAAAGCATCGGCTTCAGGGTCCCATTGAACCTCTCACATAGACCGTTTGTCTAGGGGTGGTAAGGGGTTGTGCGCTGGTGCTTCACCCCACACGAATCCCAGAGACACTGTAACAAGTCTGACATGAATTGTGACCCTTGATCAGTCAGAATCTCGCTAAGGAAACCTACTCTAGTGAATATGACTATCAATGCCTTTGCTACTGCCCCAGCGTCAATGGTGGTGAGCGCTCCAGCCTCAGAGTTCCTGGTGGCAAAGTCCACCACCGTGATGATGTAACGCTTGCCAGACCAACTGGGGATCATGTGAGGTCCCACTATGTCCATAGCTACTCTCTGGAAGGGTTCTCCTATTACCGATAGTGGATTCAGGGGTGCCTTCACACGATCACCTGCCTTACCTACTCGCTGGGGAAATCTGCCACTGCCCCAGATGCCCTGGCCAGTAGTAACACTGCAACAGACGGCTCTCGTCTGAGTGACCCCCTGATGCCCCGCTAGTGGTATGGAGTGGGCTATGCTTATACTCCTTCGGTACCACTAACTGTCTTCTACCTGTCCAGACCTTGTCTGACGTGTTAGAATCCTGCTCTCTATACAAGAGCCCACGGTGCCATAAGAACTGATCTGACCCACTGTCCGAGGCAGACTCGGACGCCCAGAATCTCATGCCCTCCAAGCTGCGATCAGACCTTACCGCCTCCCTGAACTGTGACCCTAATTCTGGCCACCCACCCATAGTCTTTAAGTCGGGGGGAATAGGTAAAGGGGAAGGTAAATCAGTACGTTGTTGCGACTCAGTCTCGTTTACCTGCCTGTTCTCCTGGGAGACCCCTGGAACTGTTGGTCCCAATTGCAAGGGGGCGGCGAAATCCTCAGATGCAAATTCTTTACTCTGGCTCTTAGTAATTGATGCAACAGGAGCCAATTCTGCTGTAAAAATGCAAGTAACATGCCCCAGGTCCTTACCAAGGAGAACCTCAGTATCTAACCTTGGCAATACCCCCACCTCCCTCATGCCACATCCGCCACCCCAATCAAGAAAGACTCAGGCAACCTGGATGGACCGTGGTTCTCCGTCTGGCATGGTCACCTGCGTCCCGGTGCCCGGGAGCAGATCCTCTGGTCATACCATATCAGGTCGGACCAGGGTAACAGGGGCACCAGCGTCAAGCAAGCCGACTGCTTTGCGATCCCCGTTGGTCACTTGGCGCAAATGCTTTTGCCGGACATCATAGGACTGCAACCCAACTGGTGCAATCTGATGTCCCCCCGTCTCTGCTGCTGTTACACTGACTGCAGGTGCACTCTGCTCCTCTGTGGGTGCCCCTCGCATGCTGGCGACTGGCATTGCAGCTTGAGAGCATTGCCCCTGTGAAGGGATACCGGACATTGCACGGTCCGGACAGTCTGGCATTATGTGACCAGTCTTGTTGCCCTGGTAGCACCACCTCTCGTATGTATGTATATCTTTATTTATATAGCGCCATTAATGCACATAGCGCGTCACAGCAGTAATACACGTGGCAATCATATAAATAACAAATAATACAAACAACAGATCATAGGAATAAGCGCTTCAGACATAAAAGTTACATTTTGGAAGAGGAGTCTCTGCTCCGAAGAGCTTACAATCTAATTGGTAGGTAGGAAGAACATACAGAGGCAGTAGGAGGGCATTCTGGTAAGTGCGTCTGCAGGGGGCCAAGCTTTATGTATCATGTGTCTAGTATTAGCCACAGTGCTACTCACATGCTTCTTTAAGCAAGTGGGTCTTAAAGGTGGATAGAGAGGGTGTGTTGCAGGGTACATGCAACAACACACCCGGGTTCTCTTGATAAGGCTTTTTTATTGAGCCTTAAAAATATACAGCACACAAAACCAAAATAGCTTCTCTTCAGCATACAAAAACTAAATAGCTTCTCTTCAGCAGACAAAAAAAATAGCTTCTCTTCAGCATAGAAAACAAGGCAGCTTCTCTTCAGCATGCAGGACACAGACAGTTCATCACACATGTACTTTGAAAAACAAACCTTATAGCAGTAATCTCTTCAGTATTTCAGTCCTGTCTCCTGACCAGCTAGCCTGCATGTGTGTGCAGCCTGGGGGTTTTAAAACACCTTGATTATGCAGCTGGTGTCAGACTAATTAAGCAGCCCTTCTCAACTGAAACTTAACCTCGTCACTGCTACACTGAAAGCCTAAACATAGGTTGCCAGGTATATGGCTGGTGACGTTCATTCACCCTGTCACATTCCTCCCTGTTAGTGTGTGGCTGGGGCTACGCACGACTGAAGCCCGACCATCCACCCCTTCTCTAGAAAAGAAGTCAGCATTTGCATTTTCTTTTTCAGGCCTGTGCTGAATCTCAAATGAGAAGGGTTGGAGGGCCATATACCACCTGGTCAATCTAGCATTGGAGTCCTTCATACTATTTAACCACTTCAATGGAGCATGGTCCGTCACCAGAGTAAAATGGACTCCTGCCTGGTAATGCCTAAAAGCTGTTACGCCGGTGCTGCCCGCAGACCAGACCTGTCCCCTGAGCTGAAGGGGGAAGTGGTAATACACACACCCGCAGCAAAGGGAGCGTGTCCGGAGTGTGGTATGAAGCGTTGCCAGGCCAGGTGTAGTAAGGTAGACAATACTTGCCGGTACCGGTTGTAGAGATAGTGTGATGAATGCCTTGCCGAGGTCAGGGAGTGGAGAGTGGAGATAGGTCGTAGTCCAAGCCGTGTTCAAGGGGTTACCAGAGTGAGCGTTGTCCAAGGGGTGCCGAGATCGAGAGCCAGAGGGGGTAGTCGTACAAGCCGCGTCAGAACCTGTGAAAACACTGAGAGAATCCAGAAGTACTTCCATACAGAGACTATGTCGAGCGACGAGTGATGGGAAGCACAGGCATAATAAAGCTGGGCAGGCCAATGGGAAAAGGGGGCAGGCCTGGAGGACTGCAAGGAGTCTTCACTGATAGGAGGGAGGTGTTACAGCCCAGCTGAGTGTAATCCTTGATTTGCATGGAACTGTGTGATGCTTGGGGGCGACGCCTCACTGCAGGTGCAGTGGTTAAAAGTGCTCTGTTAGGCGTGTGCTCTGTAAGCTGGGAATGCATGCACATAATGTCTGGGGCTGGCGTGCGTGTAGGTGTGCATGCAGGAGGGCGTGGGCGCGCCCGGCGCTGAGCAGAGGAATCGCCGAGGGGAGTGATCCCGCGACGGCGGCAGGGGCGAGGAGCCGTGGAGGCCGGTAAGGCAGGATTGTTTTGTGTGTCCAGGGGCTCCCTGCGGAGAGGGAGTGCTTTGTGTGGGAAGCGAGGAGAACGCCGATTCCTGACAGTACCCCCCTCTTCAGGAACGACCTCAGGACGGTCCAAGAACGGTTTCTCTGGAAACTTTTTCCGAAGGACTTAAGAAGGGTCGGGGCATGAATGTCCTTTGAAGGTACCCAGGATCTCTCTTCAGGGCCAAAGCCCTTCCACTGCACCAAGAACTGGAGCTGACCCCTGGATAGGCGAGAATCCAAAAGAGAGTGAACTTCGTATTCCTCGTTATTTTGTACAGTAATGGGATCCGGTTTACGAGTCTGATCCGGAAAGAAGTGACTGGAGATGAATGGTTTTAAGAGGGACATATGAAAGACATTGGGAATCTTCATACTGGGTGGTAGTTGGAGCCAGAATGCCACAGGATTGATTTGTTCACAAATAGGGAAGGGTCCCAGGAACTTAGGTGCCAGTTTAGGAGATGGTACCTTGAGGTGGATATTCCTAGAGGAGAGCCATACCAAATCCCCTGGTTTGTAACTGGGCGCCGAACGACGACGACGACGACGATCGGCATGTAGTTTCGATCTGCGGGAGGAGATGAGAAGGGTAGACTGAATCCTGGACCATGCGGTTTGGAGGGAAGAAATGCGTTCATCTACGGCTGGTACTCCAGAAGGAATGTTGGGGATGGGAAGACAGGGAGGGTGGAACCCATAATTTATAAAGAAGGGTGACTCCCGGGTGGACTCGTTTTTTGTAGAATTGATGGCATACTCTGCCCAAGAGAGGAGTTGAGCCCAATCATCCTGGAAATCGGATATAAAACATCTCAGGTACTTCTCCAGGGATTGATTGATTCTCTCCATTTGTCCATTGGACTGAGGATGATAGGCGGAAGAGAAGGAAGAAGAGATGCCCAATCTCTTCGTGAAAGCTCTCCAAAATTTGGATACGAACTGAGAACCTCTGTCAAACAATGGACGAAGGGATCCCATGAATCCGGAAAATATGCTCCGTAAAGATATCAGCAAGGGCAGGGGAGGTGGGTAATCCTTTAAGTGGAATGAAATGGGACATCTTCGAGAACCTGTCCACGACCACCAAGATAGTGTTCATTCCTCTGGACTTGGGCAACTCCACTATGAAGTCCATAGAAATGTGGGACCAGGGGCGGTCGGGAACTGGAAGGGGTAACAGAAAACCCTGAGTCTTTTGACGGAGAGTCTTGCTTTGAGCGCACGTGGGGCATGCGCGGGTAAACTCCAGAATATCTTGAGACATCCTTGGCCACCAGAAATTCCGACGAATGAGATCAGTAGTCTTCTTAAAACCTGGATGACCTGCAGATTTAGAGGAGTGACCCCAAGACAGGACTTCCGGAACAAATTTGGATGGTACAAAGAGTTTGTTGTCGGGAACGACCAAGTCCTTGGGAATGCGTCTCTGGGAGTGCAAAATCTTGTCAAGATTCTTGAACGTAGACGTGGCGAGAATCCTCTCATGTGGAAGGATAGTCTCCAACGACTCCTCTGGCCTCTCTTCAGAAGAATGTATTCGGGAGAGTGCGTCTGCCTTTACGTTCTTGGTCCCGGGGATATAGGACAGGTGAAAATCGAATCGAGAAAAAAACAGAGCCCAACGAGCCTGTTGTGGACCAAGGCTCTTTTGACCCCTCCAACAGGTGTCTCCACTCTTGAAGAGCCATCTTCACGGCCAGAAGTTCCCTGTTACCCACATCATAATTCCTCTCGGCAGACGAGAATTTTTTGGAAAAATATGCACAGGGATGTAACTTATCTTGGGGCATGGGTCTCTGGGAAAGAACGGCACCAGCGCCGCAATCAGAAGCGTCGACCTCCAGGACGAAGGGAAGTTCGATGTTGGGATGACGGGGAATAGGTGCGGATATAAAGGCTTCCTTGAGTGTCTCGAAGGCGGAGATGGCCTGGATGACCAAGCAGAAGGATCAGCTCCTTTTTTTGGTGAGCGCAGTGAGGGGTGCCACAATGGTGGAAAAACTCTGTATGAACTTACGATAGTAATTAGCGAACCCTAAAAAACGTTGTATGGCCTTGAGAGAGTTGGGTCTTGGCCATTCAGTGACTGCTTGAAGTTTACCGGAGTCCATCATAAACCCCTCATCGGAAATTATATACCCCAGGAACGGAGTAGAGGTCGTATGAAAGTTGTACTTCTCCAGTTTGGCGTACAAATGGTGTTCATGGAGACGGGAAAGGACGGGAAAGGACGTAGGAGGTGTGGCGTATATGGTCCTGGAGATCTTTGGAAAAAATCAGGATATCATCCAAGTATACAATAACAAAAATATTGAGTACCCTACGAAAGACGTCGTTGATGAAATCCTGGAAGACAGCGGGAGCATTACATAAGCCGAAAGGCATTACTAGATATTCGTAGTGTCCACTACGCGTGTTGAAGGCCGTCTTCCATTCATCCCCCTTCCTGATGCGCATCAGGTTATAGGCACCACGTAGATCCAACTTGGAAAAAATCTTGGCCCCCTGTAATTTATCGAACAGTTCGGTAATAAGGGGAAGGGGGTAACGATTTTTAATAGTGATGTGGTTTAAACCCCTGTAGTCGATGCAAGGCCTCAACGACCCGTCCTTTCTCTTGACGAAGAAAAACCCAGCCCCTGCTGGGGAATTGGAGTGACGAATAAAGCCTTTCTTGAGATTCTCCTGGATATATTCATCCATAGCGTGAGATTCTGGTAACGATAAGGGCTAGGTCTTGGACTTGGGTAGGGAGTAACCAGGAACTAGATCGATTGGACATTCGTAAGTCCTGTGTGGAGGCAATTTAAAGAAAATTTTATTCCTTTTATCACGGCTTTTAATACACAGTCAAATAAAATAAAGGGCATCTTGAAGCATTGGCATATCCTTAAACAGGACCAATGGCTAACAGAAATCATAGGAGAAAAACCAGATGTGATCTTCTCACGAGCGCCGAACCTAAAACAGAAATTAGTGACAAGTTACCTTCATCCAAAACAAAAACAATGTTGGTTAGACAAACTGTCTAAAGGTTTCTCTAAATGTCTGAATTGCAAAGCATGCAAAAACAACACGCAGTTGAATACAAAAAACATAAGTTTTAAAAGTACTGTTTCATCAATTGAATATCCAATCAAGTCACACATCACTTGTAACAGCAAAGGCATAGTGTATGTATTGGAATGTGGGTGCAATCTCCAGTATGTGGGCAGAACCATACGTAAATTAAAAACAAGAATTGGAGAACATATTAGAAATATTATCAATGGTTTAGAAACCCACAGTGTGTCAAATCACTACAGGATTAAACACAATAAAAATCCTGCTTGCTTAAAGTTCCTAGGAATAGAACAGGTTAAAACAGACTGGAGGGGAGGAGATTTTATTCAAAAAATATCACAAAGAGAATCCTTTTGGATCTTCTCCCTGCAAACCCTAGCACCTAAGGGGTTAAACCTGGAGATGGAACTGACAGCCTTCATTTAGGATCTCAATGCAGGAACTTAGGATCTGATAACATCATTCTGCTTCAATTAAGATATTAAAACTAGTACAAAGAATCAGTGCATTTTTATAAATTTTATATGTAAGTTATTGGTTTAAAGTGTTTAAAGTGTTTAAAGTGTCTAACATGTATTTATGTATTATAGCTACTTTGAGATGTATTCAAACAAGTGCAATTTCGTATGCCAATATAGAGAGCAATTACATGTGCCAGATTGGACAATGTGAACTTTAGAGGATATATAAAGTGCTACTGACCCCCATGTATCCACGTTACTGAGGAAGCTTTTAGCGAAACGCGTCTGACGGTCTTTTGGTCCTCACGAGCCACCGTACAGAGAAGCAGAATCCCATTCTGATACACACTACCACCGGAGCGCATGCGCGGGACGTGGAAAGAACTGCAAGGAGGCTGACTGACGGGAGGAAGAACAGGCTGTGCACAAGTCTGGGCGAACCACCCGATTTTCATCCATATCCCTGCACCACCATCTTATCAACTGGGACAGACTCCGCGCGGACACCTAACCATCTGGGAGGAAGTCTGGCAGAGACTGAAACTTCTGCACTCTATGCCATTTTTTAATGGTCGCTTGTGAGTTGGAAATCTATATTTTTAATCAATTTTGTTCAATAAACAGTGTTATACTATGTTTTCTCTGTTCTCTCCCTTTTCCTGAGGTTATATTAAGAAGGATATACTGTACAGAAGAGGGAATCTAGTTGTTAAATGTAAGTGTGTCTACTGCATATTTCACCCATAGCACCCTACTGTGATTTAACCCTTCCTGATCGCGGTCCCTTGTTTGTTTTACATTGCATGTGTCCTGGAAATTTGAGTGAAGCACAGCGCCGGAGGATCCCCCCCCTTTCTCCATTCAGTGACTAATACAGAGGTTGGAGAATCACCTCTGAACGAGACTCTGGCAGCAGGACTACACTCTATGAGGGACTGAAAAATCGAACCCATTTTTATACGGTTGGCGCAGTTATTTTATTTCTTTTTATCTGTGTGGAGGCAAGAGGTCTGACTGTACCTTATTGAAAACGTCCCGGAATTGATGGTAAACGGAAGGTAGAATAACTTCGGGAACAGAGGTATTGGCCAGCAGTTGATGAGTCTCGCCTGACCTCGACCTCCAGGAAATGGGAGCGGAGGCAGTCCAGTCAATGAGAGGATTGTTAAGCTGTAGCCAAGGAAGACCAAGGGTGATGGGTATCCCAGGAGCGTGAATGGCATCGAGAACTAAGATCTCCTTTGTGCAGATGTGAGGACAGAAGCAAGGGAGCCGTCTCTAAGGAGATGTGGGCCGGGGTAAGAGGACGCCCATCAATACCGACGAGTGCAATGGGAACCTTCTTTCTCACGAGTGGTATACGGTTTAACCTGGCGAATTCAAGATCCACGAAGTTTCCTCCAGGTCCTGAGTCAATGAAAGCGGCGGTAGAAGTCTTGAACTTATCGCCTGAAAGGAAGACTGAAAATGTAAGTTTCTTAGGGAGTTCATTTTTTTGAAGGGGACGTGGAGACATTACACCCAGAGAGAGACCCTCTGTACTCACTGGGTGTTCCCGTTCCCCGGACACAGTGGACACTCCCGAACCAGATGTTCCATGGATCCGCAGTAGAAACACAATCTCCCGGCGTGGCGGAACTGCCGTATCGGTGTGCGGATGCGTTGTACCCCCAATTGCATTGGCTCTGGCAACTCCAGTGCAGGACGAAGAGGTGTGGTAGTACTTGGGGGAGCAGGAGTGCTGCTGAGAGTACTGGGGAACAGAACTTGAAAGTTATGGAAGCGAGTGCGCTGACGCTCTGAGTGGCGTACCTGGATGCGTTGATCCACTCGGACGGCCAAATCAATCAGGACCTCCAGTTGATCCGGCCTGGATTGGCGAGAGAGTTCGTCCTTGATGGGATCTGCCAGACCTTGCCAGAATACGGAGACGAGAGCCTCTTGTCCCCAGTTAGTCTCGGCTGCTAGAGTCCGGAATTCCACAGCATACTGCGTCACCATCCGCCGTCCCTGAGTGATCTGGAGGAGAGAAACAGATGCCATCTCCCGACGAGCGGGGGAATCGAATACCCGTTGAAACTCGGCTTTAAATGCCGGGTAATCTTGGGTAAGGTCAGAACGTCGCTCCCAAACCGGGGAAGCCCAAGCCAAGGCGCTGCCAGTGAGGAGGTTATAAATGTAGGCTACCTTCTTGCGATCAGTATTGTAGAGATGGGGTGCCATTTCAAACTGCACCTCACACTGGTTTAGGAAACCCCTACAATCTTGTGGTTCACCTGCATAAGGCTTGGGGGGAGGAATCCTTACATCTGAGCTGCTAACTGCGCTTGCGGAGTGGGGGCTTACATCTGGCGGGGTCGCGGTCGGTACCCTGTCTGAGAGTACTGCGACCTGGCGTGTAAGTGCCACAATTTGATCCGCCATGGCCTGGTTTTGCTGAAGCAGATTAGAGAGAAACTGCTGTAGTTCGGTCTGGTCTGCGTCTTGTGGGCTCGACATAATGTTACGCCGGTGCTGCCCGCAGACCAGACCCGTCCCCTGAGCTGAAGGGGGAAGTGGTAATACATGCACCCGCAGCAAAGGGAGCGTGTCCGGAGTGTGGTATGAAGCGTTGCCAGGCCAGGTGTAGTAAGGTAGACAATACTTGCCGGTACCGGTTGTAGAGATAGAGTGATGAATGCCTTGCTGAGGTCAGGGAGTGGAGAGTGGAGATAGGTCGTAGTCCAAGCCGTGTTCAAGGGGTTACCAGAGTGAGCGTTGTCCAAGGGGTGCCGAGATCGAGAGCCAGAGGGGGTAGTCGTACAAGCCGCGTCAGAACCTGTGAAAACACTGAGAGAATCCAGAAGTACTTCCATACAGAGACTATGTCGAGCGACGAGTGATGGGAAGCACAGGCATAATAAAGCTGGGCAGGCCAATGGGAAAAGGGGGCAGGCCTGGAGGACTGCAAGGAGTCTTCCCTGATAGGAGGGAGGTGTTACAGCCCAGCTGAGTGTAATCCTTGATTTGCATGGAACTGTGTGATGCTTGGGGGCGACGCCTCACTGCAGGTGCAGTGGTTAAAAGTGCTCTGTTAGGCGTGTGCTCTGTAAGCTGGGAATGCATGCACATAACGTCTGGGGCTGGCGTGCGTGTAGGTGTGCGTGCAGGAGGGCGTGGGCGCGCACGGCGCTGAGCAGAGGAATCGCCGAGGGGAGTGATCCCGCGACGGTGGCAGGGGCGAGGAGCCGTGGAGGCCGGTAAGGCAGGATTGTTTTGTGTGTCCAGGGGCTCCCTGCGGAGAGGGAGTGCTCTGTGTGGGAAGCGAGGAGAACGCCGATTCCTGACAAAAGCCTCGATTGCCCACTTTACTCCTTCTCAATCACTGAGTAGTTTTTTTCCCTCGGGAACAATTTCCTACTCAGAAAAAGGATCGGATATTCCACTCCCTCAAACTGTTGTGACAACACTGCCCCTAGCCCTATCTCTGATGCATCGGTTTGCACTACAAAAGGCCTGTTGAAGTCTGGGCTTCTTAGGACGGGACCCTCTGATAGACACCTTTTTATGTCCTCAAATTCTCTCTGACACTCCCTTGACCATACCACTTGTGTAGGGGCACACTTTTTTGTGAGGTCCGTTAATGGGGCTGCAACTTCTGAGTTGTTGGGGATGAACCGCCGATAGTACCCTGCTAAACCCAGCAGAGAGCGTACCTGCGTTTTTGTTTGGGGGGTCGGAACTTCTTTCAGGGCAACTACCTTGTCGGCTAGTGGCCTTACTTTTCCACCTCCCAATGCATACCCTAAGTATTTGGTTTCCGCCTTACCTAAGGCACATTTCTTAGGGTGGGCTGTGAGCCCTGCCTCTCTTAGAGATTTGAGGACCGCTTTCAGCCTATTTAGATGGGCCTGCCAGTGTTTACTATAAATGACAATGTCATGTAGGTAGGCTGCGGCATAAACTTTATGGGGTCTCAGCACTTTATCCATGAGTCTCTGAAATGTGGCTGGGGCTCCATGCAGTCCAAATTGTATTGTCACAAACTGGTATAAACCCATGGGAGTGACAAAGGCTGTTTTGCACTTGGACTTTTCCTCTAAAGGTATTTGCCAGTATCCTTTTGTTAAGTCCAGCGTGGATATATATTCTGCGTTACCAAGGGCGTCAATTAACTCGTCCTCCCTTGGCATCGGATATGCGTCAAACTTGGATACCGCATTGACCTTTCGGAAGTCCACACAAAATCTTACCTTCCCATCGGGTTTAGGGACCATAACTAGTGGACTACACCACTCACTGCATGATTCCTCAATCACTCGTAAGTGTAACATTTCTTGTACCTCCTCTACCAGGTCCCTACAACTTTCAGGCAACCTATAAGGACGGGAACGTACTTTTACCCCAGGTGCTGTCTTGATCACATGTGAAATTAAATTAGTTTGCCCTGGCAAATCAGATAAAACATCATGGAATTGTGTAATTATTTCTAACAAGTCCCCTTTTTGTTCAGAGGACAACTGTCTACCCATTGGGATTTTATCATCACCCACGATGTTCTCCCGTGGGGGCTGAGGACCCAAGTCCATTTCCTCCTCCAACGGGTGGATGAATAGAGACCGCTGCATCTTCCAGGGTTTCAGGAAGTTCACATGGTAAATTTGTTTACCCTTCCTGGACCCTGGTTGAGCGATCTCGTAATCCACATCACCCGTGCGGCGGAGTACTTCGAATGGGCCCTGCCATTTGGCTAGGAGTTTGCTCTCACAACTGGGTAACAACAACATCACCTGATCTCCTGAGTGAAACACTCTCATATGAGCATTTTGATTGTAATGTCTCTCCTGACTGTCCTGGGCTGATCTAAGATTCTCCCTGGCAAAATGCCGACCACATCTAGGCGCTTCCTAAGGTCTAGTACATATTGCAGGGTATTCTTAGAAGGGGACCGCTGTTCCTCCCAGGACTCCTTTAGGAGGTCTAGGATACCCCGGGGTTGGCGGCCATACAGCAGTTCAAATGGAGAGAATCCCGTGGAGGCCTGGGGAACTTCCCGCACTGTAAGCAGCAGAAAAGGGAGAAGTTCATCCCAGGCTCTCTTCTCTGAATCTACAAATTTCCTCAGCATCCCTTTTAGAGTTCGGTTAAATCTTTCCACCAATCTGTCAGTCTGTGGATGGTAGACCGATGTCCGAACAGACTTGACCTCTAGTAATTTTAAGACATCCTGCATCAGTTTAGCCATAAAATTTGTACCTTGGTCTGTCAACATAACCTGAGGAAGTCCAACCCGTGAGAACAGCTCCAACAACTTGTTGGCTACTTGCTTCGCCATTGCTGTTCTCAGGGGGAACGCCTCAGGATATCTTGTTGCATAGTCAACTATTACAAGAATAAACCTGTGTCCTTTCGCATAAGGTTCTAGAGGTCCTACCAAGTCTACCCCAATCCTCTCAAAGGGAACTGGCACCAAGGGTAGAGGAACCAAAGGGGCTGGTTTTTATCCCTTCAGACTAGTTAGCTGGCACTCCGGACATGCCGCACATAACTTAGCAATATCACTATGCATCCCTGGCCAATAGAATCGGGACAAAATACAGTCCAATGTTTTATCCCTGCCAAGGTGACCACCCCAAGGGACAGTATGGGCTAAAGTGAACACAGATTTAACAAACGCCTTGGGAGCCAATATCTGTCTGGTGACCTCCCCTTTTTGTGTCTGCCTATTCACCCTATACAGGATATCATTTGATAATTCAAAATGGGGGAATACTATCACCCCCTGTGCATTCAATATCTGCTCATCAATTTTTACCATCTTATCATACTGTCTAGCAAGGACTGGGTCTTCCCTTTGCCTCTGGCGAAAATCAGGGAGGTATAGGTCTGGTAAATCTCCAGGGCCCATATCCCCCTCCCTCTGGCCATCCCCAGCCATCACTTGTGACTTCTGGCTACTAGAATGGTCACCTTGAGACCCAGATTTCTGCAACCAGTCTTGTTTGTCAGAGCGTCTTTGCTTCCGAGTCTTTGGAACCTGGTGTCTACTGGGAAAAAGGTCTGCCAAGAAGGGGAACAGTTTGCCAGGGTTCTCCTGAGCCATAGAATAAGGCTCCTCATGAGAGACTGGAGCCATTAGGTCCGAAAAGAAAGGCCAGTCCCGGCCGAGCACAACTGGGGCAGGGAGCCAAGAAGCGACTCTTACTTTGAGGTAGGCCTCCTGACCTTTTACCCGTAGCCGGATTTTGGCCGTCGGATACCGTTTTACATCGCCTTGTATACATTCTATACTCCATGGAGAGTCAAAAGAACACACGTTAGGCGGTAACAGTTCCTGGAAGACCAGAGTTTTCCCAGAGCCCAAATCTACAAGGGCCTGGACGTTTTTTCCCCCAACCTGGGCTGGAAGTAGCCAGGGCTTGTAATTTTCTCCAGTGAAGGCTGAGGCGACAGTCCTGCTGAAGGAACAATAAATCTGTGGACAGTCCACATGCCGGTGGCCTTGTTCTCAGACGGAACATGGAGAGGGTTCCCTCGCAGGAGGGGGCTGTGGATAGTGCTCCGCTGGACCGGATACTGGAGACCAGGCATCTGGTGGGTCCTGTGGGCCACATCCTCGGAAGTTCCTCTCATTTGGCGACAAGCCGACATCAGGAAGGGGATGAGGGTCTCGGCGGTGCCCGGCGTTTTTACTTCTTCCTTGTTGGAAGGATTGCTCCTTTCGTGGCACTTGGCGGTTGCACATGGAGGGGCCGTAGTTTCCCCGTTGTTCCAATCTCCCTCTTTGGGTCTCCGCAAGTACTGGTGAAGTTGGATCCATCGGGGCCAGGGCACTCGCCTGATCCTCGGCCCCAAGGAAGTTCTCAACGAGTCGGACCGCCAAAGCTAAGGTTTCAGCAGCATGGCGTTTTACCCATGAGCGTGCGGAAGGGGGTATTATCTGTAGGAATTGTTCCAACATCACTTGCTCAAGAATTGCCTCCTTAGTGCACTCCTCGGGTTGTATCCAGCGAGTACACAAGTCCAATAACCGCTGAGCGTGGACCCGGGGTCTCATCTTAGATAGTGGTGTACTTTAGGTTCCGGAACTGCTGCTGGTAGGTCTCTGGGGTCAGACCTACGCAATCCAGTATGGCGGCTTTTACTTGTTGTAGCCCATTGCCTGATCTGCTGGGAGGCCCTGATATGAGGCCTGGGCTTCTCCTATGAGAAGCGGGGCCAAAGCAGTTGCCCAGCGATCTGCAGCCCAGCCCTGCGCTTCGGCAACACTTTCAAATGTCAGTAAAAAAGCCTCTGGATCCTCGTTCGGAGCCATTTTCCTCAGGAGGACCGGGGGTTTGTTCGCAAGTTCTGGACTGGCAGACCCCTGGAATTGGGTCAACAGCTTGGCCATTCGCTCATCCTGTGCTGCCTGCTGCTGGGTTAGGAGCTTTGTTTGCTGCTGCAATAGTAGTTGGGCCTGCTCCTGCATTAACAGTCCCTGCTGTCTGGTCTGCTCGCGCAGAAACTCTTTTAAAAATTCTTCGATTTTTCTCATTTTTGTATGTGTGTGTGGCCCTTCAACTGCAGGGGCCTCTCAAAATCCCAGCACTTCTGACACCATATGTTGCAGGGTACATGCGACCACACACGTTCTCTTGATAAGGCTTCTTTATTGAGCCTTAAAAATATACAGCACACAAAAACAAAATAGCTTCTCTTCAGCAGACATAAAAAATAGCTTCTCTTCAGCATAGAAAACAAGGCAGCTTCTCTTCAGCATGCAGGACACAGACAGTTCATCGCACATGTACTTTGAAAAACAGACCTTATAGCAGTAATCTCTTCAGTATTTTAGTCCTGTCTCCTGACCAGCTGCCTGTATGTGTGTACAGCCTGGGGTTTTTAAAACACCTTGATTATGCAGCTGGGGTCAGACTAATTAAGCAGCACTTCTCAACTGAAACTTAACCTCGTCACTGCTGCACTGCAAGCCTAAACATAGGTTTGCCAGGTATATGGCTGGTGACGTTCATTCACCCTGTCACAGGGTGCTATTCGGGTATTGAGGGAAGGGCATTCCAGAGGTGTGGGGCAGTCAGTGAGAAAGGTTTAAGGTGAGAGAGGGCTTTAGATACAAAGGGGGTAGAAAGAAGGCATCCTTGAGCAGAACGCAAGAGTCGGGATGGTGTATAGCGAAATTAGGAGGGGCAGAAGAGTGTAAAGCCTTAAAAGAGGAGAATTGAGTGTGAGATGCGGGATTTGATAGGAAGCCAGGAGAGTGATTTCAGCAGGCGAGACGCTGAGAGATTTAGGAAAGAGTACAGTGATTCTGGCAGCAGCGTTTAGGATAGCTTGTAGGGGAGACAGGTGAGAGGCAGGAAGGCCGGACAGCAGGAGGTTACAGTAATCAAGACGGGAGAGAATGAGGGCCTGAGTCAGAATTTTAGCAGTCAAGCAACAGAGGAAAGGGCGCATCTTTGTAATATTGCGGAGGAAAAAACGATAGGTTTTAGATACATTTTGAATGTGAGAGAGGAGTCGAGTGTGACCCCTAGGCAGCGTGCTTAGGCTACTGGGTGAATGATCGTATTTCCAACAGTAGTGGAAGGAGGTAGTAGGGCCAGGTTTGGGAGGAAGTATGAGGAACTCTGTTTTTGCCATGTTAAGTTTAAGTCGGCGGAGGCTATCCAGGATGATATCGCAGAGAGACATTAAGAAACTTTAGTCTGTACAGCAAAGTTGAAAAGTAAATTTGTGTGTCGTCAGCATAGAGGTGATACAGTATTTAAACCCAAGAGATGTGATTAGGTCATCTAGAGAAAGTGTGTACAGAGAAGAAAGAACAGGTCCCAGGACAGAGCCCTGGGGTACCCCCACAGAGAGATCGATGGAGGAGGAGGTGTTAGCAGAAGAGACACTGAAAGTACGATGGGAGAGGTAAGAGGAGATCCAGGATAGAGTGTTGTTACGAATACCAAGAGTATGGAGAATGTGAAGGAGAAGAGGGTGGTCAACGGTGTCAAATGCTGCAGAGAGGTCGAGTAATATGAGCAGAGTGTAATGACCTCTGTCTTTGGCAGCATGGAGGTCATTAGTTATTTTAGTGAGGGCTGTTTCAGTCGAGTGAGCAGAGCGGAAGCCAGATTGTAGAGGGTCTAGGAGAGAATGGGTGCTGAGAAAGTGGAACAAGCGAGAGAATACAAGACATTCAAGGAGTTTGGAGGCAAAAGGCAGGAGGGAGACAGGTCGATAGTTAGAAAGACAGGTAGGGTCAAGCTTGCTGTTTTTGAGTAATGGTATAAATGTTGCATGTTGAAGGAGGATGGAAAGGTACCAGAGTAGAGGGAGGAGTTAAAAATCTGTGTGAGCATAGGGATTATAGTAGGAGCAAGATGTTTTAGGAGATGGAAGGGAATGGGGTCAAGAGGGAAAGTGGTAGACGGAGAAGAGGAGATCAGCAATGACACATCCTCCTCTGAGACAGCAGAAAGAGTCAAGAAAGGCTGGAGGATAGTTGGGAAGCGGTGTAGGATGGGAGGAGGATACAGAGGCGATGTTCTGAAGTATGGATTCCACCTTTTCCTTAAAATAGTCAGCAAAGTCCTGAGGTGAGATGGAGGAAGAAGAGGCAGCTGAGGGTGGTTTGAGTAGAGGGTCAAAGACAGAGAATAGTTGGCGTGGGTTAGACTTGTGCGTGTTGATTAGTGAAGAAAAGTAGGGTTGTTTAGCCTGAGAGAGGGCAGCATAAATTTGTAGGAAAGGAAGTCTGCGAGAGTGTGAGATTTCCTCCAGAGGCGTTCAGAGGAACGAGTGCAGGAACGCAGCATGCGCATGTGGCAATTTAGCCAGGGTCTGGGGTTAGAAGGGAGAGGACAGCAGAGAGAAAGCGGGGCATGTAGATCAAGAGAGGAGGATAAGGCAGAGTTGTAGTTCCTGACCAGGTTGTCAGGGTCTGTAGCAGAACTGAGAGAGGAAAGGGAGGAGCGTAACATGGAATCAAAGGCTGGTAGGTTAATAGAGCGCAGGTTTCTGCTGAAACGAGGGCTAGATGGAGATGGAGAAAGGAAGAAGCGAGATAGAGAGGATGAGGTGATGGTCAGAGAGAGGAATGTGGGAAATTAAGAAATCAGAGAGAGAAAAGTTTTGGGTGAAAACTAGGTCTAGGTAGTGGCCATCCTTGTGGGTGCTGGCTGCAGTCCACTGTTGAAGGCCAAAAGAAGAGGTTAGAGAGAGAAAGCTGGAAGCCCAATGGAGAGAGGGGTCATCAATGTGGCAGTTGAAGTCCCCAAGGTGAAGAACAGGGCAGTCTGAGGAGAGGAAGAAAGAGCCAGGATTCAAAGTGAGACAGAAAGGCAGAAGGGGGATGAGTAGAGGTAGGTGGGCGATAGATGACCACCACAAGGACAGGGAGAGGAGAGAAAAGCTGGACAGTGTGAACCTCAAAGGAGGGAAAAGCAAGAGGGAGGAATAGGATGGGTATGGTAGCGGCAGATAGAGCAGGAGCCCACGCCTCCACCCCTACCATCAGGGCGTGGGGTGTGGGAGAAAGAAAGGCCACCATAAGAGAGGGCAGCTTTCAGAGCAGAGTCAGACTGAGTGAGCCAAGTCTCAGTTATAGCAAATAGGAGCAGAGAGTGAGAGAGAAAGAAGTCATGCACAGAGAGGAACTTGTTAGAAAGGGAGCTAGTATTCCAAAGGGCACAGGAGAAAGAGAGGGTGGCAGGGGACGGGTATGAGGTTGGAGGGGTTGACACCAGGAGTAGAAGTTGCATTTGGCAGGCGAGGACGAGCGCATGTAGAAATATAGCAGGGACCAGGATTGGGGGAGCTATCCCCAGAAGCAAGGAGGAGAAGCATGGATAGAAAGAGAATGTGTGAAGGTGATTTGTAGGTGTGTGTTTTAGTGCAGGTCATATAGCTGTGTGGTGACAGAGGGCGCAGGTAAAAGAGGAGTTCATGTGAACTGAGGCTGCTTAAACTCTGCAGGTTTGGGTGCACTTCCATCTGTAGCAGCTTTAGGTTTCCACTGAGGTGGGCTTTTGGCTCCCTTGGCCGGAGTGGCCGCATCTGGTGCATCCCCTTTCTTGCAAATCAGTGCCCGCCTGGTGACAAATTCATCCGCCAGGTTAGCGGCATCCACGTAAGTCTTTGGTTTGCGGTCAAAGACCCATTTCCTTATGTCCGGTGGACATTGCTGCATAGAAAAGGACATATACCCTAGCGCATAAAATGTTATAAATAAAAACCACTGTTTTCTAGAGGTTCATTGATTTCCAAGAAAGCCCACAAAGGAAAAATGTGTATTTTAGCAAATTAAATGTAATAAAATACAATAATACTGATCAATCCAAAAAATATATTCCTTAAATATATCCCAACTGGGTACAAGCTCGACCAAATAAATTGTATATAGATAACCAAAAACAATAAGAACAATAAAAATAACCTAGCATGAGCCTATGGAAAGCAGTAACTCCCTTGCAGCATTGAAGGAGGAGAAATTTCCAAAATTGGATGCTGCTGTATGACAGAGGTACATGCAGGTTTATATTGTATATAAAACACTCTTACATTGATAAATGTTAAGTAAGCATACTAATTACACATGCAATGGTAAAACACAGCAACCCTGACTTGCAAAATCTGATGACTACGCTGCACGGAAATTATGCCTCTCTTGTAAGGGAAAAAACTTGTTACAGCATATTGTTAGAGATACGTTACCTCTTATGAACAAACATAACCCAACAGAATAGCAGATACAGTGCAGGATATGATTAGTGACAGAATTCTATGCAATGTATCACTTAAAACCAGGTGTGAGAGTATTTCACCAGAATGTGGCATCCAGTTTAGTCCGTGTGTTGTGGTGCTGATACTTTACGACCACATCTCATGGTGCTGTCCTGGTTTGGAGACATATTTCCCGAAATCTTCAATGGTATACGTTTAGAAGAGTTCTCCTGGTTCGGCAGAGAAGTGCTGTAGTTTGAATATTGTTTTGGGAAATCAGGGGTGCAGACAAATTTAAATGGTGTGTTAGGAATGGTGACCACACGGTGTGTGTTCCTGGCACATTGCTGCATAAACAGCTCTTTGAAAAATAAGTCCAGCAAAGCGTGGTACTTGGTGGCACCACGTCCCTCCACCCACTCAGTCCCATGCAATTCCACGCGGGACGCAAACCGCAAGTAAGATTCCCAGTGGCGTTTCTCGTCCGTCCTAAACATGCCTCTGTAAGCTTCTCGGTGAGGGCATACTATGTGAGTAACAAGGCTTTAACATGTGTGTAGTCAATGCCACCCGTGACGGGGATAGCCTGGAGAGTCTCCAGGGCAGCGCCAGACAATAACGGAGTTAAACGTAAAACCCAGTCCCGTTCTGGCACCCGGTACCGGTGACATTGAGTTTCAAATATCTTCAGGTACCCGTCAATTTTATCCGTGCCATCAACGAACTTACTGAAGCTGTGGTGAGCAAAACAAGATAATGAAATAAATTGTAAATTTATTACCAGGAAAAGGCAAACACACAATGTTACACAAACTACAGCAAAAATCCACACTTGCTTGGGAATTGGGGTAACAACAGTTGCAAAAACAGGACAGAAAATATTGCAGGCAGCTTTCGCTGAAGCAGCCATTTTCTTGCTGGAGACTTGCAACTGGAAACTTAGAAGCTGAGAATCTTAGAGCATTGGAGAACCATGAAAGACCTAGGAGAACACTGGAGAACACTCTATCTCATGGGTGCAAGGGGTTATAATACCTCTGACATTCATTAAAAAAAATGATAGCCCAATTCGCAGCCAATCAGAGACAAGCTGGTAGACACAGGGTTACCTGGAAATTTGAATGAACCAAGGGGCATGGGCAGTTTGGCCCCTCTGGTCCTGGTTCCCTCAATGCCACCCGCGGTGATAGTCTCCTGCCAGCCTGGTGGGATCAATGGAAATGCAAAGAGCGTCCATTGATCTCAGGATGTGGATACTTTAATCCTTCCCTCTGTAACGCTGGGCTCACCACAAACAAGACGACACCCCCGTACTGAGATGGGCATAGGTAATAAACACCAGCCACAGGCACGGGGTCATGTCCAGAGTGTAGGGTAGTCTTGGTAGCCGGGTCTGGGGTGGAGAGGTCAGGGTTGTCGTTATACTTGCTGAGGTCAGAGTAGGAGAGGTCCTGGAACGTAGACGGTACTATAGCCAAGGTCAGGTATGGAGAGAGTTGGATGGTAGAAGTGCAATGCCGTGGTTGGGGTTGGAGAAGAGCGGAGGGTTAGGGGTAGCCGAATTCAGAATACCATAGAGACGGAAGGTCCAAAAGCAAGCCGGGTCGGTACACAGGAGATCAATCTATAAGGCAAGGGAATGGAACAGGAACAAGGCAAGGTAGAAGAAGTTAACAAGAATCTATGCTCAACCAAAGTGCCAGCGGCACAATTGAGCATCTATAGGCAGGACTATCCAATCCCAAAGGGGGGTGGAGTTGCGGCCTCTGTTGAAGCTTGAGATAGGCTGGGTCAGAGAAGTAGGTGCAGCTGTAAGAGCTGATGATCCTTGTTACCACGGAGTTTGGGAGCGTCGCGCACGTGTTACGTGCATGCGCCATGCACGGGGAGCATGCGGCACGATCCGGGGGCGGAGCCTAGGTCCATGGCATTGGGTGACGTCATCGCGCAGAGATGGAGTTTGGCCGGCAGAGCGCGAGAGGATGCGCGGGGGCGATGTACAGCAATAATCCTTACAGTACCCTCCCCCCCTTCAAGAGAAACCTCCGGGCGATTCCTGTAGGGTTTTAGGGGGTATTTCTAATGAAACCTTTTGACAAGCTCGGGCGCATGGACTTGATGGTTTGGGATCCAAGAATGTTCCTCTGGACCGTATCCTTTCCAGTGGACCAGATATTGGATGGTCCTTCTTGAAATTTTGGAATCAATAATAGCCTGTATCTCGTATTCCTGTTGGCCCTGTACGAGTTGAGGAGCCGGTGGTGCAGGAGAGGGGTCCGGGAAACGGGAACTGCGATAAGCAGGTTTCAGCAATGAGATGTGATATACTGGGGGAATTTTCATTGAGGATGGGAGTTGTAGACGATATGCCACAGGGTTAATTTTCTCCAGAATCAAAAAAGGGCCCAAGAATCTTGAGGCCAGCTTGAGTGTAGGGACCTTTAAGTGTATGTTCCTAGAGGACAGCCATACCTTGTCTCCTGGTTTCAACTCTGGAATTTCGTGACTGTGGCGGTCAGCTTGAAATTTCTGTTTAGACGTAGCGTTCCTGAGATTCTCCTGAATCTTAGTCCAAGAAGTTTGAAGGGCTTGAATCCAATTGTCTGCCGCTGGAACCCTGGCTGGCAAATTTCGACACACTGGGCCCACCAAAATGGAACTTATTAATATGTGAAGATATTAAAGTGTATATGGTATTTTGGATCTGCTCTGAAAATGCAGACTCCATCTGCTATGCTAATAGATCAGGAAGGGCAGCCGGATGATTTAGCATAAGCCCTGTGATCAAAAGTTAACTACCCTGATTGTTTACACTAGGAACCAAGTACTGATCAAAAGACTCTGCCACTCTAACTGTTTACCTGCGGGCGAAGAAGCATCAAACTGGAGTGGTTTGTAAGTGTTATATCTACACCTACAAACAATGAAGATCCTGCCAGATACTTCATCTGGTAGACTGGTCGTCGCCCCTGATTTAATTATGGGGCTACAGAAATAAGACCCTCAGAGTCCCAGTACGCATGGGCTAACCAGCTGGGGGGCATGGGTTAAACTGTGTTTCCACGTTAGGGATTGGATACAGATAATTGTTCACCAATAGTCTGTATTCAATGTTAAGAATAGGGTTACAAAGGTATATAAACTGTGTCAACACTACAGTTTTTGTTGTTCTTCTGATTTCATCTTGAATGTCACCGGATTGCTGGAGAATTGCTAGCTGATACTTCTCCATTCCCCAACCCTAAGTAAGTGTTACCTTCTTGCCTGTTAATTGTACTATATTGCTGTGTTCACCTTTTTAAGGAATAAATATATTTTATTATATCTAAGCCTCGTTCAGTTCAACCCAGTTATTTGGTGTTTGTTATATCTTGTCATGAGTTACCGTGACTGACTCTGTTTGTTAATCCATGCCCATCACTAGTGTGTAATCATAGGATACTTATATATAATAATCCTATAGTGATGGATAAGTGTATACTCCTGTGTGCAGTTATAATAGCAATGCTGACATCAATGCTTAAACAACCACATACACGTTGTCCCTACCACAGGTGAAAAATCACTTGTTACAGGTATATTGATTAACCAGTGGGCCTGAGTGTGTGTGACTTGATGCTATGTAAAAGATATGGGTCAGAGACACAGCTCAACTAATTGCTCACCATAGACTCTGCTTATTTTGCATATACACCTTGGTGAACTGCTGATATAACCAAATATAATTGTTCCTCACTATATATAAACGTCATAAACATTATGACACAGTTCCAACATCACTGTATAATTTTACCCTCATCTAATTGCAATACAAAGATTACACAATTATATTAGAAGGAGTAAACAGTGCCCTAAGGTAAGGTGCAAAGCACTGCACAGTGAATGGTGAGGGGTAAGTGGATTGATTCCGTGCCAGTGACCCCTAAGTACACAGTATTGCCAACATTGAAAAGTCATTGACTACACTGATAAATAGTTCAAAAGCTTATTCAATATCCCTCAATTCGGACATACATGACAGTGGTAGAGACTAGTAACAGACTAGCACATGGCGGTGCTTTCTATCAGCATGATACAACCTTGCAAGCTGCCACAGTGTCAGTGTAGTGATTTTTCACCTGTGGTAGGGACAACGTGTATGGGGTTGTTTAAGCATTGATGTCAGCATTGCTATTATAACTGCACACAGGAGTATACACTTATCCATCACTATAGGATTATTATATATAAGTATCCTATGATTACACACTAGTGATGGGTATGGATTAACAAACAGAGTCTTATACTTGCATTCCTCATTAATGAAGTTTTTAAATAACACGATACACACTGTTTAATTTTGGATATAAGGTTTAATGTATATGTGTACCATTATTTTAATCGAAGCACAATAAATGTTAAGTTGTAACAGCCTAGGTGTGCACCGTTAATGTGCTTCTTGCTGGGGAAAGTCTTTACAATATAAAGCCTTTTTCCTTCTCTGAAAATACAAATAAAGAAGTAAACATAACAAAATTACCACCAATCAATTAATCCAATCCAAAATAAATACAAGAATTAACAAAACCCCAAAACAAAACCACGAATAAATTAAATTAATCTCCAAATAAACACAATCATTCAAATTCAAAACAGCAAAAAAGAACCACTATTAAAAAGCAAAAACCAAACAAAAAATCAAGGTGCTTCCGGGTTCGTAGAAAAAACTTTATTGAAGCCTCACAAACACACGGCTACACCACGATCTCCCCCTCAACGCGTTTCATGCTAGGAACAGCGCTTTGTCTTGGAGTGGGGAGACATGGTCTGAGCCTGAACATTTAAAGTAAAAAAGCCCGCGAAAACAAACTAGCATATTAACCCCTGATATACATGACTTATTAACAATATCCAGTTAACATCAAATCTTATTCCAAGACTCAATATATCTTTAGACATTAGTTCACATATAATTATATTACTGAAAATGCCAGATATGCTGTGTTGTAGTAAAGTATTATCAGGGATATATAAAAAGCAACCTATGCAACATTTAACCAAGGAAACTGACACCTAGGACTATATTAGAAAAAATATAATAAACTATAAACACAGTTTATTAAAGTAACTGTATCAGTTATATCTCAGTGTCATATCCATATAGCACATAGAGAATAATTAAACTGATTCAAAATATATATATATTTTTTTGTCCAAGAATAACAAGGGAAGGGGGGAGGGTGGGGGATAGGGCAACAGTGAAGAGGCAAAAAATACATTAAAACTATAAATCATTAATAAATAATCAATGATTTGATCTAATTGCATAATATTGAACAATAAAGCAGAGTCATATAATGTACAGATGTCAAAGGAAACAACGCAGGTCCCGTTCAACGTTCAGTCCATTGGGCTGCAGGGTTTTTAGCGTAAAGATCCAGTGTGCTTGTCGCTGGTGCAAGAGTTTGATCCGATCCCCTCCCCGTGGGGGTAATGGGATATGTTCAAGTGCTATACACTGTAATGATCCCACTGAACCCAATGGACAGGTGTTGAAGTGTATTGATACTGGATGCAGCATATCCTTATTCTGTATCAGCCTTAAATGCTCTAGAATACGAATCTTAAGGATTCTACTAGTGAGGCCTACATACTGTTTGCTGCATTTACATTTCAATAGATACACGACACATTCTGTTTGACATGTGATGAATGATTTGATTTTGTACCTGTGGGTCTCATCTCGGTTGGAAAAATGTGTGGATTTAGTCATGTTAGGACAAATTTTACATCGTCCACACTTGTATGAGCCTAATAATTTAGGAAACAGAGAAAACATGTTGCCAGTTGACTTCTTTGGCCGTAACATACTGGGTGATAATGTATTCCCTAACGTAGCTGCTTTGCAGAATACCACGCGAGGGCCGGAGCACACCATATTATGGATCAGGGGATCAAGAGATAATGTACCCCAATGTTTCCAAATAATGGATTTAATTGCCCCTGCTTTGTCACTGTGATGAAGTAGGGTGCATCAGTGTTCTCCACAGGACATTTCTGTCTGGATTGGCTCTTATCCATGTTGATCAGAGACTCTCTATCAGTAGAGAGAGCTAGATCAAAGGCCTGACCAAGTCCATAACGGTATACCCTCTTGACAGAGATCTCCCCCTCATCTTATCCCCCCTGCGAACAAAGCAGGGGCAATTAAATCCATTATTTGGAAACATTGAGGTACATTATCTCTTGATCCCCTGATCCATAATATGGTGTGCTCCGGCCCTCGCGTGGTATTCTGCAAAGCAGCTACGTTAGGGAATACATTATCACCCAGTATGTTAAGGCCAAAGAAGTCAACTGGCAACATGTTTTCTCTGTTTCCTAAATTATTAGGCTCCTACAAGTGTGGACGATGTAAAATTTGTCCTAACATGACTAAATCCACACATTTTTCCAACCGAGATGAGACCCACAGATACAAAATCAAATCATTCATCACATGTCAAACAGAATGTGTCGTGTATCTATTGAAATGTAAATGCAGCAAACAGTATGTAGGCCTCACTAGTAGAATCCTTAAGATTCGTGTTCTAGAGCATTTAAGGCTGATACGGAATAAGGATATGCTGCATCCAGTATCAATACACTTCAACACCTGTCCATTGGGTTCAGTGGGATCATTACAGTGTATAGCACTTGAACATATCCCATTACCCCCACGGGGAGGCGATCGGATAAAACTCTTGCACCAGCGAAACGCACACTGGATCTTTACGCTAAAAACACTGCAGCCCAATGGACTGAACGTTGAACGGGACCTGCGTTGTTTCCTTTGACATCTGTACATTATATGACTCTGCTTTATTGTTCAATATTATGCAATTAGATCAAATCATTGATTATTTATTAATGATTTATAGTTTTAATGTATTTTTTGCCTCTTCACTGTTGCCCTATCCCCCACCCTCCCCCCTTCCCTTGTTATTCTTGGACAAAAAAATATATATATATTTTGAATCAGTTTAATTATTCTCTATGTGCTATATGGATATGACACTGAGATATAACTGATACAGTTACTTTAATAAACTGTGTTTATAGTTTATTATATTTTTTCTAATATAGTCCTAGGTGTCAGTTTCCTTGGTTAAATGTTGCATAGGTTGCTTTTTATATATCCCTGATAATACTTTACTACAACACAGCATATCTGGCATTTTCAGTAATATAATTATATGTGAACTTATGTCTAAAGATATATTGAGTCTTGGAATAAGATTTGATGTTAACTGGATATTGTTAATAAGTCATGTATATCAGGGGTTAATATGCTAGTTTGTTTTCGCGGGCTTTTTTACTTTAAATGTTCAGGCTCAGACCATGTCTGTTGAAGAGAAGCTTGTGGGGAGCGCAGGTGTCACCATATATATGCAAAGGAAAAATGAAAATAGTGTGGTATGTCTATACAGGTACAGCAATCAACACAGGAATCATGAATGGGAACTCACATTCTGCCTGTTGTAATACAGCATTTGAAACAGCAATAGATGCAGTGAATGGATTCAGCACTGTGCAGGGGGGTCTGGCTTGTGGACACTCCCTGATGTCAGCAGGACAACCCTCAATAGAATGAAAAAGACGACTCTAGTGCAACATTGTATGTTCACGTTTGATATATTGAAAATAGGCAATTGCTATTGCACTTACATGAGCAACTTGTGCTTAGACACATAAAAATCGATGCGCAGCATAGGTGTGTGTCATCCCTCTCACTCCCGAAGTTGCGTCGCGTCACTTCCGGTCCGGCCCGTCGTGTCACTTCTGGTTTCGTCGGCGATCGCAGAATGGATCCAATCCCCCCGGTAGGCCTATAATATCAGGCATCGAATCAATGTGTTCCAATCTGTCGGAGTATATAGATAAGTTTTTACAAAAATATGTGGTCACCGGCAGATCGCACCTTAAAGACACAGCACAGGTTTTATCTATTTTAGAAGAAATAAAATGGGAAAATGATTTTATGCTCGTAACCTGCGATGTCTCTTCTTTATATACATCCATAGACCACAAACAAGGGTTGAATGCGATCGAGAGAATTTTAACCGAGGATGTATCGATGGATGCGGAAGAAAGGGATTTTATTTTGAGGGGAATACATTTTATACTAACTAATAATTATTTTTGGTTTAATGAAGAATTCTTTTTACAACTTTGCGGCACCGCGATGGGGACCAGATTTGCACCAAGCTATGCGAATATATTTATGACCATGTGGGAATTAGACCACATTTGGTCTCCGCATGGGTTTGGTGTAAATCTGGTCCTCTGGAAAAGATATTTTGATGATGTGCTTTTTATTTGGAATGGCGACGAAATTTTATTGAAACAATTTTTAGACTATATTAACACTAATAATTTTAATTTAAAATTTGTATCCAATTTTAGTAAAACAAAAGTAGAATTTTTAGATCTTGAAATATATATCGAAAACAATGCTATTTTAACAAAAACCTTTTTTAAATCAGTTGATGGCAACTATTCCTTAGTATATAATTGTTGCCATCATCCAAGGTGGATTTCTAATGTGCCTCAGAGTCAATTCATGAGGATAAAAAGGAATTGCAGTAAAAAAGAAATTTATGAGGAACAATCACTTGCATTGACTAACAAATTTCTTGAGAAGAAATATAGCCCCACCAAAATTAAAGAAGCTAAATCAAAAGTAGATTTGCTTGATAGAAAACTTTTAATTAAACCAAATGTGATTAAAGCAAATAAAAAAGAGTTAGATTTTACCACCAGTTTTATGACACAATACAATAAGGATGCGAATAAAATTAAGAATGCAATAAAAAAACATTGGCACATTTTACAAAATGACCCTGTGTTAGGGAGTGTATTACCAACTACGCCCAACGTTATATTTACTAGAGCAAGCAATTTAAAACAAAAACTAGCACCGAGTGTCTTGAAGAACAAAAAGGAACATACTAAAACTAATAACTGGCTAAAACTTCCAGAAGGTTTTTATTCTTGCGGCAACTGCAAAATATGTGATTTTTGCTGCAAGGGGGCTAAAAACAATTTTAAATCAAACACCACTAATGAGATTTTTAATATAAAACAATTTATTAATTGCAATTCCATGTTTGTTATCTATTTGCTGGAATGCAGTTGTGGTCTTCAATATGTTGGACAGACCACTCGTGCCCTGAAAGTGAGAGCATTGGAACATATGGGTAATATACGATGTATGTTGGACACTCATAGTGTCCCTAAACATTTTACCCGGTTTCATGCATCTAACCTAAAAGATCTAACTATTAAAGGAATTGAACATGTCCCACTAAACTGGAGAGGCGGTGACCGAACCAAAGAATTAATTAAAAGAGAAACATTCTGGATTCACCGGTTGAAAACGTTAATTCCAGATGGGCTTAACTCAGATATAGAAATCAGTGTTTTTATATAGTTAAAATATATGTGTCAATTTTTATAAAATTATTACTCTGTTACAATTTATTTTTAATTAGCTAATGTTATATAATAAATTTAAAAATTTAAAAAAATATATATTTTAAAAATATAAAACATGTGATTTAAATTTTATATACTTAATAGCTATTATGTTATATATATATATATATATATATATATATATGTATGTATTTATATGGGTCACACTAACCTGTGATTTTTTGCTTCTCTCTCCCTTACCATTTCCCTCAATTGCTGCATAAAACATTGCTGAGGAGTTTAAAACACCAATGTAAACACACTAGTGCAGATTTTAACTCCAAATATATATATTTTTTTTATCTGTGAATCAGTCAGTTCTTCTATGTATTAGTTAGCATTAGAGTTAGATTAGTATATTTAGTATTTATTTATTCATTTATTTATATTATGTATAAGATTTTTATTATGTCTGTATTTAATAAAATGGTGTCATGTATATGTAATTCACATTGATATTAGCATACACGGGTAGTCCCGCCCATTGGCCAATCAGCAAGTACCATTTCAGCCAATGAGAAGTATAGATTTGTTCAACCATCCAATCAGAAACCAGTAAAGGGTATTTATATGGACAATGAAGCTTTAGCTACAGATCGGACTCCTGACGAAACTGCCACGCCAGCGAAACGCGTTGAGTGAACCTTGCAGCAGTCCAGACGTGTGCCCAGCATACCCCAGAACCCGTTTTGATCCATTCTGCGATCGCCGACGAAACTGGAAGTGACGCGACGGGCCGGACCGGAAGTGACGCGACGCAACTTCGGGAGTGAGGGGGATGACACACACCTATGCTGCGCATCGATTTTTATGTGTCTAAGCACAAGTTGCTCATGTAAGTGCAATAGCAATTGCCTATTTTCAATATATCAAACGTGAACATACAATGTTGCACTAGAGTCGTCTTTTTCATTCTATTGAGGGTTGTCCTGCTGACATCAGGGAGTGTCCACAAGCCAGACCCCCCTGCACAGTGCTGAATCCATTCACTGCATCTATTGCTGTTTCACATTCTGCCTGTTGTAATACAGCATTTGAGTTTCCATTCATGATTCCTGTGTTGATTGCTGTACCTGTATAGACATACCACACTATTTTCATATTTCCTTTGCATATATATGGTGACACCTGCGCTCCCCACAAGCTTCTCTTCAACATTCAAGAAAGGAGAAATCTGGAACTTCTCCAAAGAGGGTTGAGCAGCGAAGTTTGCCATTATTATATTTGAGCACACTTATATATCACATCATTTTATTTATTGATTTATTTATTTTCACCTTCATTAGTAGCGCCTCACAATTTCTGTTTTGCACTTGTCAGACCATGTCTCCCCACTCCAAGACAAAGCGCTGTTCCTAGCGTGAAACGCGTTGAGGGGGAGATCGTGGTGTAGCCGTGTGTTTGTGAGGCTTCAATAAAGTTTTTTCTGCGAACCCGGAAGCACCTTGATGTTTGTCACGGCTGTGGCGCCGGAACTTCTTTCTTCTACGTCCTAACTTCAGAAGGCTGCACGTCAAGAACGGGAGCTCAGAGGAGAGCGGGACCGAGGTCTGAGAGCTCACATAGGCAAGGTTCCCCTTCCCAGCTCTGACCTATCTTCAGGTCCGCCATCACACTCTCCTGCTCCATTCTTTGTGACCTTATTTGACACCTACGGGTGCTGGAACTAACTGCCAGAGCGCAGGGCAGGCTATCTCTTTTACCAAACAAAACACATTAATAAATAAATGAAAGTTCAAAATATGTGTGTATGTGACATGATGCCAGCAGCTGGATGTGTGTGACAGTGTGTGTGTATGTGACATGATGCCAGCAGCTGGGGGTGTGTGACAGTGTTTGTGTATGTGACATGATGCCAGCAGCTGGAGGTGTGTGACACTGTGTGTGTGTATGTGACATGATGACAGCAGCTGGATGTGTGTGACAGTGTGTGTGTATGTGACATGATGCCAGCAGCTGGGGGTGTGTGACAGTGTTTGTGTATGTGACATGATGCCAGCAGCTGGAGGTGTGTGACACTGTGTGTGTGTGTATGTGACATGATGTCAGCAGCTGGGGGTGTGTGACAAGTCCAGACACTAGGCACAGCCAGGAGTTGTGGGTACAGAGTGGCTGCGTTGGGGACAGAATGCAGGGGGAGGAAGATGCTGCTTGCTGGTTAATGACACACACGGGAGAGGAAACCCCAATGTATTTCCTGCCACTATATGGGATCCGCTCTGATCAATAGCTGAGCCCGAGCAGTCAGTTTGTATGGTTAGAGGTCGCGGGGTCACACAGGGCATAGATCACATGCTCATTTTGTAAAAATCACTGAAGAGCATCACACCGCTACCCATGTCCCTGCTATATTCTGCAGAGCATCACACCGCTACCCATGTCCCTGCGATAATCTGCAGAGCATCACACCGCTACCCATGTCCCTGCTATATTCTGCAGAACATCACACCACTACCCATGTCCCTGCTATATTCTGCAGAGCATCACACCACTACCCATGTCCCAGCTATATTCTGCAGAGCATCACACCACTACCCATGTCCCAGCTATATTCTGCAGAGCATCACACCACTACCCATGTCCCTGCTATATTCTGCAGAACATCACACCACTACCCATGTCTCTGCTATATTCTGCAGAGCATCACACCACTACCCATGTCCCAGCTATATTCTGCAGAGCATCACACCACTACCCATGTCCCTGCTAAACTCTGAAGAGCATCACACCGCTACCCATGTCCCTGCTATATTCTGCAGAACATCACACCGCTACCCATGTCCCTGCTATATTCTGCAGACACCACTACCCATGTCCCTGCTAAACTCTGCAGAGCATCACACCGCTACCCATGTCCCTGCTATATTCTGCAGAGCATCACACCACTACCCATGTCCCAGCTATATTCTGCAGAGCATCACACCACTACCCATGTCACAGCTATATTCTGCAGAGCATCACACCACTACCCATGTCCCTGCTATATTCTGCAGAGCATCACACCACTACCCATGTCCCTGCTATATTCTGCAGAACATCACACCACTACCCATGTCCCTGCTATATTCTGCAGAGCATCACACCACTACCCATGTCCCAGCTATATTCTGCAGAGCATCACACCACTACCCATGTCCCTGCTAAACCCTGAAGAGCATCAC
This sequence comes from Ascaphus truei, assembly GCF_040206685.1. Lineage (NCBI taxonomy): Eukaryota > Metazoa > Chordata > Amphibia > Anura > Ascaphidae > Ascaphus > Ascaphus truei. Next base: position 11,531 of record NW_027454551.1, on the reverse strand, counting down.
ACCGCTACCCATGTCCCTGCTATATTCTGCAGAGTATCACACCACTACCCATGTCCCAGCTATATTCTGCAGAGCATCACACCACTACCCATGTCCCAGCTATATTCTGCAGAGCATCACACCACTACCCATGTCCCTGCTATATTCTGCAGAGCATCACACCACTACCCATGTCCCTGCTATATTCTGCAGAGCATCACACCACTACCCATGTCCCTGCTATATTCTGCAGAGCATCACACCACTACCCATGTCCCTGCTATATTCTGCAGAACATCACACCACTACCCATGTCCCTGCTAAACTCTGAAGAGCATCACACCGCTACCCATGTCCCTGCTATATTCTGCAGAACATCACACCGCTACCCATGTCCCTGCTATATTCTGCAGACACCACTACCCATGTCCCTGCTAAACTCTGCAGAGCATCACACCGCTACCCATGTCCCTGCTATATTCTGCAGAGCATCACATCACTACCCATGTCCCAGCTATACTCTGCAGAGAATCACAAAACTACCCATGTCCCTGCTATATTCTGCAGAGCATCACATCACTACCCATGTCCCTGCTATACTCTGCAGAGAATCACAAAACTACCCATGTCCCTGCTATATTCTGCAGAGCCATAAAACCATAACAGCAGCCAGGGCCAATCCCAGGGCTCGGTTCCTGAACGTTGATTGCATGAGAAACCTTTAGCGAGGAGATAACGTGGTATGTGAGCCGTTAATCTCACTGCGAAGAGACAGTTCCGACCAGTTAATCTCACTGCGAAGAGAGCGTTCCGACTGGTTAATCTCACTGCGCAGAGACAGTTCCGACTGGTTAATGTCACTGCGAAGAGACAGTTCCGACTGGTTAATGTCACTGCGAAGAGAGAGTTCCGACTGGTTAATGTCACTGCGAAGAGACAGTTCCGACTGGTTAATGTCACTGCGAAGAGAGAGTTCCGACTGGTTAATGTCACTGCGAAGAGAGAGTTCCGACTGGTTAATGTCACTGCGAAGAGACAGTTGCGACCGGTTAATCTCACTGCGAAGAGACAGTTCCGACAGGTTAATCTCACTGCGAAGAGAGAGTTCCGACTGGTTAATGTCACTGCAAAGTGAGAGTTCCCACTGGTTAATGTCACTGCGAAGAGAGAGTTCCCACTGGTTAATGTCACTGCGAAGAGAGAGTTCCCACTGGTTAATGTCACTGCGAAGTGAGAGTTCCGACCGGTTAATGTCACTGCGAAGAGACAGTTCCGACCGGTTAATGTCACTGCGAAGAGACAGTTCCGACCGGTTAATGTCACTGCGAAGTGAGAGTTCCGACCGGTTAATGTCACTGCGAAGAGAGAGTTCCGACTGGTTAATGTCACTGCGAAGAGAGAGTTCCGACTGGTTAATGTCACTGCGAAGAGACAGTTGCGACCGGTTAATCTCACTGCGAAGAGACAGTTCCGACAGGTTAATCTCACTGCGAAGAGAGAGTTCCGACAGGTTAATGTCACTGCGAAGAGATAGTTCCGACTGGTTAATGTCACTGCGAAGTGACAGTTCTGACTGGTTAATGTCACTGCGAAGAGACAGTTCCGACTGGTTAATGTCACTGCGAAGTGACAGTTCTGACTGGTTAATGTCACTGCGAAGAGACAGTTCCGACCGGTTAATCTCACTGCGAAGAGACAGTTCCGACAGGTTAATCTCATTGCGAAGAGAGAGTTCCGACAGGTTAATGTCACTGTGAAGAGAGAGTTCTGACTGGTTAATGTCACTGCGAAGTGACAGTTCCGACAGGTTAATCTCACTGCGAAGACAGAGTTCCGACTGGTTAATCTCACTGCGAAGAGAGAGTTCCGACAGGTTAATCTCACTGCGAAGAGACAGTTCCGAATGGTTAATGTCACTGCGAAGAGAGAGTTCCCACTGGTTAATGTCACTGCGAAGAGACAGTTCCGACCGGTTAATGTCACTGCGAAGAGAGTTCCCACTGGTAAATGTCACTGCGAAGAGAGAGTTCCGACTGGTTAATGTCACTGCGAAGAGACAGTTGCGACCGGTTAATGTCACTGCGAAGAGAGAGTTCCGACTGGTTAATGTCACTGCGAAGAGAGAGTTCCGACTGGTTAATGTCACTGCGAAGAGACAGTTGCGACCGGTTAATCTCACTGCGAAGAGACAGTTCCGACAGGTTAATCTCACTGCGAAGAGAGAGTTCCGACCGGTTAATGTCACTGCGAAGAGAGAGTTCTGACTGGTTAATGTCACTGCGAAGAGACAGTTCCGACTGGTTAATGTCACTGCGAAGTGACAGTTCCGACTGGTTAATGTCACTGCGAAGAGAGAGTTCTGACTGGTTAATGTCACTGCGAAGAGACAGTTCCGACTGGTTAATGTCACTGCGAAGTGACAGTTCTGACTGGTTAATGTCACTGCGAAGAGACAGTTCCGACCGGTTAATGTCACTGCGAAGAAAGAGTTCCAACTGGTTAATCTCACTGCGAAGAGACAGTTCCGACAGGTTAATCTCACTGCGAAGAGACAGTTCCGAATGGTTAATGTCACTGCGAAGAGAGAGTTCCCACTGGTTAATGTCACTGCGGAGAGACAGTTCCGACCGGTTAATGTCACTGCGAAGAGAGTTACGACCGGTTAATGTCACTACGAAGAGACAGTTCCGACCGGTTAATGTCACTGCGAAAAGACAGTTCCGTCCGGTTAATCTCACTGCGAAGAGAGAGTTCTGACTGGTTAATGTCACTACGAAGAGACAGTTCCAACTGGTTAATGTCACTGCGAAGAGAGAGTTCCAACTGGTTAATCTCACTGCGAAGAGACAGTTCCGACAGGTTAATCTCACTGCGAAGAGACAGTTCCGACAGGTTAATCTCACTGCGAAGAGACAGTTCCGACAGGTTAATCTCACTGCGAAGAGACAGTTCCGAATGGTTAATGTCACTGCGAAGAGAGAGTTCCCACTGGTTAAGGCGAAGAGACAGTTCCGACCGGTTAATGTCACCGCGAAGAGAGTTCCCACTGGTTAATGTCACTGCGAAGAGACAGTTCCGACCGGTTAATGTCACTGCGAAGAGACAGTTCCAACAGGTTAATCTCACTGCGAAGAGAGCGTGCCGACCGGTTAATCTCACAGACAGTTCCGATTGGCTATTCTCACAGACAGTTCCGATTGGCTATTCTCACAGATAGTTCCGATTGGCTATTCTCACAGACAGTTCCGATTGGCTATTCTCAGAGAGAGGAACAGAGAGTTCTGATTTTTTTAATTAAAGCAGCAATGAAGCCCTTTGAAATGAAGACAAAGCAATTTTAGATTTGTTTATAAATCAAATTTATTTCAGCGGACGAATATGCTTTTAACCCTTTCGCTCCCCGAGCTGAACTGCAGCACATCAGCCAGATATGAAGCAGAGCCCAACATGCAGCAGCCCCCCAGCACTGAAAGGGTGACAGGCCTGGTACTGCCGGCTGTAGAAGGGAGGTCTCTCCCGGCCCCTGTAGGGTGGGCACAGGTCAGCGGGGCCCTACACCAGGGCTTGCAAACTCTCCACTCTCTCTTGGTACAGACGGTGGAACATTCTCGCCAGCGCCTGGAACGGATGCTCGAAATTCTCCAGCTCTTTCTGCAGCGGGAACAAGAAAGCGCAGGTCAGGATCTTCCCCGGGGGTGGGGGGGGGGGGAGCCGGCCTCGTGGCGAATCCACCATATGTCAAAGTCTCTCCGCTACCTAATGGTAACGGGTACCATATATATGTGCATGTTACCTATCTAGCTGAGCGGTAATAGATGTCACTGGCCCTTGTGTATTCCATAGGCCAGGACTCGTCCACTGGTGACCAACAAGGGGCCCTGAGGTCACCTTCTGACCTCTGCTCCTGCTCGTGTGTTTAGTATTATTATCGGCCATTTGTAAAGCGCCAACATATTCCGCGGCGCGGTACAGCGGTGTGATCATGACATACACTGTCAGACCGATACAGAAGCTAATCAGGGCCCTATTCTTGGGAGCTTACACTCTAGGGCAGGACGGCCAACTCCGGGCCTCAAGGGCCACCAACAGGTCAGGTTTGAAGGATATCCCTGCTTCAGCGCAGGTGGCTCAATCAGTGGCTCCGTTGAGATCCTTAAAACCTGACCTGTTGGTGGCCCTTGAGAACCGGAGTTGGGCCGCCCCTGCTAGCGAGTAAGGGGCAATGTTGGAACAAAAAGGTCAAAGGGGCTGCTCATTGTGGGATGCAGCATACATCAGGATGGAGTATGGTCCAGCAGCACAGCTGGGTGTATTGAGGTTTAGGGGTGTGGGTGTTAGGGGGTGTTAGCCGCACAGCTGGGTGTATTGAGGTTTAGGGGTGTGGATGTTAGGGGGTGTTACCAGCACAGCTGGGTGTATTGAGGTTTAGGGGTGTGGATGTTAGGGGTGTTAGTCGCACAGCTGGGTGTATTGAGGTTTAGGGGTGTGGATGTTAGGGGTGTTAGCCGCACAGCTGGATGTATTGAGGTTTAGGGGTGTGGATGTTAGGGGTATTAGATAACCGCACAGCTGATGTATTGAGGTTTAGGGGTGTGGATGTTAGGGGTGTTAGCCGCACAGCTGGATGTATTGAGGTTAGGGGTGTGGATGTTAGGGGTGTTAGCCGCACAGCTGTGTGTATTGAGGTTTAGGGGTGTGGATGTTAGGGGTGTTAGCCGCACAGCTGGGTGTATTGAGGTTTAGGGGTGTGGATGTTAGGGGTGTTATCCGCACAGCTGGATGTATTGAGGTTTAGGGGTGTGGATGTTAGGGGTGTTAGATAGCCGCACAGCTGGGTGTATTGAGGTTTAGGGGTGTGGATGTTAGGGGTGTTAGTCGCGCAGCTGGGTGTATTGAGGTTTAGGGGTGTGGATGTTAGGGGTGTTAGATAGCCGCACAGCTGGGTGTATTGAGGTTTAGGGGTGTGGATGTTAGGGGTGTTAGCCGCACAGCTGGATGTATTGAGGTTTAGGTGTGTGGATGTTAGGGGTGTTATCCGCACAGCTGGATGTATTGAGGTTTAGGGGTGTGGATGTTAGGGGTGTTAGCCGCACAGCTGGATGTATTGAGGTTTAGGGGTGTGGATGTTAGGGGTGTTAGCCGCACAGCTGGGTGTATTGAGGTTTAGGGGTGTGGATGTTAGGGGGTGTCAGCCGCACAGCTGGATGTATTGCGGTTTAGGGGTGTGGATGTTAGGGGTGTTAGCCGCACAGCTGGATGTATAAAGGTTTAGGGGTGTGGATGTTAGGGGTGTTAGATAGCCGCACAGCTGGGTGTATTGAGGTTTAGGGGTGTGGATGTTAGGGGTGTTAGATAGCCGCACAGCTGGGTGTATTGAGGTTTAGGGGTGTGGGTGTTAGGGGTGTTAGCCGCACAGCTGGGTGTATTGAGGTTTAGGGGTGTGGATGTTGGGGGTGTTAGCCGCACAGCTGGATGTATTGAGGTTTAGGGGTGTGGATGTTAGGGGTGTTAGTCGCACAGCTGGGTGTATTGAGGTTTAGGGGTGTGGATGTTAGGGGGTGTTAGATAGTCACAGCTGGATGTATTGAGGTTTAGGGGTGTGGATGTTAGGGGGTGTTAGATAGTCACAGCTGGATGTATTGAGGTTTAGGGGTGTGGATGTTAGGGGTGTTAGTCGCACAGCTGGGTATATTGAGGTTTAGGGGTGTGGATGTTAGGGGTGTTAGCCGCACAGCTGGGTGTATTGAGGTTTAGGGGTGTGGATGTTAGGGGTGTTAGTCGCACAGCTGGGTATATTGAGGTTTAGGGGTGTGGATGTTAGGGGTGTTAGCCGCACAGCTGGGTGTATTGAGGTTTAGGGGTGTGGATGTTAGGGGTGTTAGCCGCACAGCTGGGTGTATTGAGGTTTAGGGGTGTGGATGTTAGGGTGTTAGCCGCACAGCTGGGTGTATTGAGGTTTAGAGGTGTGGATGTTAGGGGTGTTAGCCGCACAGCTGGATGTATTGAGGTTTAGGGGTGTGGATGTTAGGGGGTGTTAGCCGCACAGTTGGATGTATTGAGGTTTAGGGTGTGGATGTTAGGGGTGTTAGCCGCACAGCTGGATGTATTGAGGTTTAGGGGTGTGGATGTTAGGGGTGTTAGCCGCACAGCTGGTCCCCAAAGGGTTCGGGGCAGGGGTTTGGGCAGCTAAGGGTAGGTTTTTCACACTGAAAATCACTTGCAAGTTAATGTCATGTAAATATATATGGTACAGATGTAATAAAGTTATCTAAAAATGACATTACAATGCGCTTGTGGCTCCTCTGTGCTTCCATGGTCTCTGACCTGGGCCATTTGGAGAACCCTGCCAGATCTGTGTAAGGTTTGCTCAGTGCTTGTGCTTAGGGCGGGTCTCTGGCCCCATGTTTGCGGGATGTATCAGGGGTCTGTGGATTATTACCGCGGATGTATCAAAATATTCCAGCCCGTGGCTCACGGCCCATTCCTGAGCTTGTTTCACCTCTACAGCTCTGCGGCCAGCCAGGTCTGTCTTATTCCCCACCAGGACACCTG